>NC_092343.1:407260070-407472570 GCF_046630445.1 Rutidosis leptorrhynchoides
GACATTACTTATATGGGGTCAAATGTACCATATATACCGACCACAAAAGTCTCCAACACATATTTGATCAGAAGCAACTGAACATGAGGCAACGTAGGTGGGTTGAACTGCTAAATGATTACGACTGTGAGATTCATTATCATCCGGGGAAGGCGAATGTGGTAGCCGACGCTTTGAGTAGAAAGGAAAGAGAACCAATGCGGGTAAAAGCTATGAATATAATTATTCATACTAACCTTACTACTCGAATAAAAGAGGCGCAACAAGGAGTTTTGAAAGAAGGCGGTTTTGAAAAGGAAATACCCAAAGGATTGGATAAACAGCTTACTATTCGGGAGGACGGAACCCGGTATTTGGCTGAAAGAATTTGGGTACCAAAGTTTGGGGATTCGAGAGAAATGGTACTTATGGAAGCACATAAAACCAGATACTCAATACATCCCGGAGCGGGGAAAATGTACCAAGATCTCAAGAAACATTTTTGGTGGCCGGGTATGAAAGCCGATATTGCTACATACGTAGGAGAATGTTTGACTTGTTCTAAAGTCAAAGCTGAGCATCAGAAACCATCAGGTCTACTTCAACAACCTGAAATCCCGGAATGGAAATGGGAAAACATTACTATGGATTTCATTACTAAATTGCCAAGGACTGCAAGTGGTTATGATACTATTTGGGTAATAATCGATCGTCTTACCAAGTCAGCACACTTTCTACCAATGAGAGAAGATGATAAAATGGAGAAATTGGCACGACTATACTTGAAGGAAGTCGTGTCCAGACATGGAATACCAATTTCTATTATCTCTGATCGGGATGGCAGATTTGTTTCAAGATTTTGGCAGACGTTACATCAAGCATTGGGAACTCGTCTAGACATGAGTACTGCCTATCACCCACAAATTGATGGGCAAAGTGAAAGGATGATACAGACACTCGAAGACATGCTACGAGCATGTGTTATTGATTTTGGAAATGGTTGGGATCGACATCTACCATTAGCAGAATTTTCCTATAACAACAGTTATCACTCGAGTATTGATGCGGCACCGTTCGAAGCACTTTATGGTAGGAAGTGCAGGTCTCCAATTTGTTGGAGCGAGGTGGGAGATAAACAAATTACGGGTCCGGAGATTATCCAGGAAACGACCGAGAAAATCATCCAGATTCAACAACGGTTGAAAACAACCAGGAGTCGACAAAAGAGCTACGCCGATGTTAGAAGAAAACCTTTAGAATTTGAGGTTGGTGACATGGTCATGCTTAAGGTATCACCTTGGAAAGGTGTCATTCGTTTTGGCAAACGAGGGAAGCTAAACCCGAGATACATTGGACCATTCAAGATTATTGATCGTGTTGGGCCAGTAGCTTATCGACTTGAACTACCTCAACAACTCGCCAGTGTACATAACACCTTTCACGTCTCGAATTTGAAGAAATTCTTAGCTACAGAAGATCTCACTATTCCTTTAGACGAGATTAAGATTGACGAAAAACTACAGTTCGTTGAAGAACCCGTCGAAATTATAGATCGTGAGATTAAAGGACTCAAACAAAGCAAAATACCAATCTTTAAGGTTCGATGGAATGCTCGTAGAGGACCCGAGTTCACCTGGGAGCGTGAAGATCAGATGAAGCAAAAATACCCGCACTTATTCCCAGATGATGCGTCAACGCCTACAACTACTTAAAATTTCGGGACAAAATTTATTTAACGGGTAGGTACTGTAACGACCCGTATTTTTCAATGATTATATATATTTGAGAATGATATTTACATATATAAATATTTCCAACATGTTAAGCAATCAAACTTGTTAAGACTTGATTAATTGAGACGGATTTTACATAAACGTTTGACCACCCAGTTTGTCCGACGATTCATGAACGTTAAATCTTGTAAAAACGACATGATGATATATATATATATGGACATATATATATATATATATATATATATATATATATATATATATATATATATATATATATATATATATATATATATATATATATATATTTAACAAGGTATTATGGTAAGTAAGTATCTCATTAAGTATATTAACAATGGGTTATATACATAAAATGAGACTACTAAATTAAGGAATTTGAAACAAGATATATATGTAACGGTTATCGACGTAATAACGTCTTAATTAAAATAAATACATATGTATTGTATTAAGATATATTAATACATTATGTTTAACATGATATAATGATAATTAAGTATATCATTAAGTGTATTAACAATGAACTATATACATAAAACGAGACTACTAACTTAAGGGTTTCGAAACAATATATACAAGTAACGATTAACGACGAAATAACGACTTAATTAAAATGTATATATATGTAATGTATTAATATGTATTAATACACTTTTGAAAGCCTTAAGAACATATATCAAAATACTTATACTTAACAAAAATACTTACAATTACATTCTCGTTCATTTTCATCAACAATTTTACTCGTATGCACCCGTATTCGTACTCGTACAATACACAGCTTCTAGATGTATATACTATTGGTATATACACTCAATAATTAGCTCCTTAGCAGCCCATGTGAGTCATTAAATATGTGGGAACCATCATTTGGCAACTAGCATGAATGATTACACAAAATTACAAAAATATTATAAATCATTCATGAATTATTTACATAAAAACAAAATTACACATCCTTTATATCTAATCCATATACCAACGACCAAAAACACCTACAAACACTTTCATTATTCAATTTTATTCATCTAATTGATCTCTCTCAAGTTCCATCTTCAAGTTCTAAGTGTTCTTCATAAATTCTACAAGTTCTAGTTTCATAAAATCAAGAATACTTCCAAGTTTACTAGCTCACTTCCAATCTTGTAAAGTGATCATCCAACCTCAAGAAATCCTTGTTGTTTATAGTAAGATATCATTCTAAATCAAGGTAATACTCATATACAAACTTTGATTCAATTCCTATAACTATAACTATCTTAATTCGAGTGATAATCTTACTTGAACTTGTTTTCGTGTCATGATTCTACTTCAAGAACTTTCAAGCCATCCAAGATCCTTTGAAGCTAGATTATTTTTTGTCACTTCCAGTAGGTTTACCTACTAAACTTGAGGTAGTAATGATGTTCATAACATCGTTCGATTCATACTTATATAATCATCTTATTTGAAGAAAATAACTTGTAATCACTAGAACATAGTTTAGTTAATTCTAAACTTGTTCGCAAACAAAGTTAATCCTTCTAACTTGACTTTTAAAAATAAATTAACACATGTTTTATATCTATATGATATGCTAATTTAATGAGTTAAAACTTGGAAACACGAAGAACGCCGTAAAACCGGACATACGCCGTCGTAGTAAAACCGGGGGCTGTTTCGGGTTGGATAATTAAAGAAAAAACTATCTTAGACTTTGATTTAAAGATTTGTATTTTGGGAAAATAATATTTCATATAAACATGATAACATATCCCAAAATTATGGTTAAACTCAAAGTAGAAGTATGTTTTTCAAAATGGTCATCAAGATGTCGTTCTTTCGACGAAAATGACTACCTCTTTCAAATATGTACATGTAACCTGTAACTCTAACTATAAACCACTACTTTTTTAGTTTATTTCTAAATAATAAAGTTCGTTATGAAACCATAGCAATTTGAATCATTCAAAACCGATTTATAACGAAGAAGATATGGGTAAAACAAGATTGGTTAGAAATCACCAAAATAGCTACGGGATTATTTTGCAAAAATCTATACTAACCATGTCCTAGCTAACTTTTCTTGTATTATACATGTATTTATACATATTTCTTTGTACTATATATATATATATATATATATATATATATATATATATATATATATATATATATATATATATATATATATATATATATATATATATATATATATATATATATATATATATATATATATATATATATATATATATATATATATATATATATATATATATATATATATATATATATATATATATATATATATATATATAATACGTCAGATAAATCGTAAGACACATGTACACAACACGTCGAGATAACTTCAAAGACAATAGTTGTACAATGGGTTGTGATTGAGTCTTAGACAATATATTTACAATACGTCAGATAAATCGTAAGACACATGTACACAATACGTCGAGATAACTTCAAAGACAATAGTTGTACAATGGGTTGTGATTGAGTCTTAAACATTATATTTACAATACGTCTTGATTATTCCAGGGTGATGTATTAAACTATATATATGGACTACTAACGTTGGACTGCTAACATTGGCCTACTAACGTTGAACTGCTAACTTGACAACTTAAATCATCAACACGTAAATAAAAAAAAATATGATTTGAATATATTTATCATACTTTGATATATATGTATATATTTGTTATAGGTTCGTGAATCGATCCGTGGCCAAGTCTAATTTTCAACGAATTTAAAATCTGTGCAAGTGAGTTATAGTCCCATTTTTACAATCTAATATTTTTGGGATGAGAATACATGCAGCTTTGTAAATGTTTTACAAAATTCACACAAGTACTTGAAACTATATTCTATGGTTGGATTACGAATACCGAATATCGTCCCTTGTTAGCTTGGTAGCCTAAGAATTAGGGAAATGGCCCCTAATTGACGCGAATCCTAAAGATAGATCTATGGACCTTGACACGTCCCATTCGGGTTACGAATGCTTTAGTACTTCGATTGATATATACTGATTGCGACGGCCGGTATATAGCATGCAGATTACGAAATGCCTGTATGCGGGGGATATTCTATATGCATCTTGTTAGTTCGGTTACCAGGTGTTCACCATATGAATGATTTTTATGCAGATTGCGAAATGCTTGTATAATGTTTATAAAAATGAAATCTTGTGGTCTATTATTACAATTTACGATATAGGTTAAACTATAACTCACCAACATTTTTGTTGACATTTTAAGCATGTTTATTCTCAGGTGATTATTGAAAAGGCTTCCGCTGTTGCATGCTATTTAAAGAAGAGATTTGGAGTCAGCATGCTTGTATGATAATGTTTAAAAACTGCATTCGGATGTCTAAGATTGTAATATATTGTAATGGTTGTGTAAAAACTTGGTATTTTTAGATTATCGATGATTGATAATCTATGTTATGTCTTTTAAACCTTTATCGATAAAATAAAGGTTATGGTTTGTTTTTAAAAAGAATGCAGGCTTTGAAAAACGTCTCATATAGAGGTCAAAACCTCGCAATGAAACCAATTAATATGAAACGTTTATAATCGATATGAACGGGGCATTTCAATAAAGTTCAAAACTTTGTCGGCAAAATAATCGCTTTTTCGGTTAAATTTTTAGATAAAGTAATTACGAAGACAATGCAAAAAGAATCAAGAGAATCGGTGTGATTACCCGGAAATTTCTGATCAAATTTAAACTTTAATCTTTATATAATTCTGACACGATAAGCAAAATCTGTAATGTTGAGTCTCGAAAGTTTTGAAATCTATATTCATGTAACTAATTACCCTTTGACTATGCTCGACGATTCACGAACAATTGGTTATAAATAAATGTGTGTATATATATATATATATATACATATAAAATTATATATAAATAAAAATATATGTGTATATATATATATTGAGATATAATAAAATGCCAATTAATCAGTAGAAATGGATATGTAAAATAATATATGATATAATAAGCTGGTTAATAAAATAAATCTATAGATATGATTTTATACATAAATATTATTATATGTATATTATAATATATAAAATCTCTAAATAATAAATATTCAATAAAAATTACTATATATGTAATTTCAAGATAAAGTATAAATGTTATAGTAATAATATGGTCAATACTTTCAGTGTTATTAATAATAGTAACATTTTTATTATTAATAATATTATATCAAATACAAACTCCATAGGTATATAAAAATTGTATATATAAATGATGATATTATTATCAATACGGTTATTATCATTAATAATAATGTTATTATCATAACTAATGAGATGAGATTATTACTATCATTTATATTATTATCATTACTAGTAACTAACATAGTTAAAATTATCATTTATTGTTAACATTAACATTATCATATTATTATTTGTCAATTATTATTATTAGTCTTTATTAATAAAAGTATTATTATTAATAATATTAGTATTAGTATTATTAATATTAATAGTATTAATATAATTATATTAGACAATTATCAAAAATAGGAAATTAGGTTATTATAAATACAGATATATAATCATTATATATATATATATATATATATACAGCTATATATAAATACATATACATAATACTGTTATACATATATATACATACATTATACAGATATATACTCCGTATATGTACATTATACAGATACATACTGATATACAGATATATATACTCCGTATAACAAACAAAAATCTGTATTCAGTTTCACATCATTGTCAAGCTATTGTGAATTGGTTTTCATGTCATCAGAATCGTACCAATCAGGAAACTTTATCACAGATACAACAAAATCTGTTTGATATCATTTTCATCTTCATCTATCGTACAAATTGATTCCAGTTAAACAAACGCAAACAAAATCGGTTAAAGGTAGACATCTACTTTCAATTTTTTTTATTCTTCATTCGTACATGATGAAACAGAAACTGTCGATGACCTTTGGCTTTAAACAAACAATCACCACCACCACTCGAACAAACAACTAATTTGTTAGCCGCTACAACCATTCAAAACCCCGCCATCATCACCATCGGCATACTACGAACTAGTGCTGCTACTCTTTTCTACTTTTGTTGATCTAAATCAACGATCTTTAGTCGACAATAGCCATAACCAAACCTCTTCAGTTCTTGTTAACTAAGAACGAAGTCCACACTATCCCATATGATTGAACCCAACTGTTTTGAGCCGATTCCTTTATTGTTGTACCTATTGTCACTACAGGAAAAAAGCTTTTCCCGGACGACTCTTGGGGACGATTTTTCGTCCCAGAAAGTCTTCCCGGACGACACATCGTCCGGAATTAGTCGTCCCGAAAAGTTCGTCCCGGAATGTTTTTCCGGACGGCATTTTTTCCTTCCCGGACGGGGGGTGGGGCCCACATTGACTTCCAACGCTTGCCTTCGTGGACGCTTTTTCCGGACGACACTTCGGGACGACAAATCGTCCCAAAAGAAATAATATTAAAATAATACTAATTATTTATTATTAATTATTTATTAATAACAGAAAAACGGAAAAAAAACCGGACAACTCTTCCTGGACGACAAGTCATCCGGAAAGCCTCCTGCTGTTTCGGGACCAATTCGTTTATGCTTTTTCCAGCCGTATTCGATACGGCACATTTCAAATATCCAAACCTGCTACATAAATAAGATTATACTTTCACAAAATACCACAATAACATTAAAAAAAAATATCCAAACGCGACAATAATTATCCATACATTTTAAAATTCGGAAAAACTACAATATCGTTTACAAATCAACTAAACTTAACATAATTGTCTTGCAACAACCGAAAAAACACCCAACAAAAGCATACTTGTTGATGTTGTAGGGATGGGGGTACGAAATAGTATTATTTTTAATACAAAATACTACAAAATATGACACAAGTTTTATTAATTTACGGATGAGATATACCTAAACCTTGCTACAACACTATAGGCAGTGTACCTAATCGTAGAGTAGTGTAGTTTTTAGTAAGTCCGGTTCGTTCCACAGGGAGCTGGTGATACTTACTATATTTTTAACTATATTTATACAAAATATATATAATTATATAAGTAGTAATATTATTATAAAAGGGGGGTTTTACCGTTTAATGACCGGTTTATCGATTCTATATTTTAAGCGTAAAGATAAATGACGATAATTAAAATGCGTAAAATAATGACAATAAATAAAATGACAGTAAATAAAATTGCGAGTAATAAAATGACAGTAAATAAAGATACGATGAGAAATATAATAAAAGAATTATGCTTATTTAAACTTCCGTAATCATGATGTTTGACGTGTTGATTTTAATTTATTACCATGGGTTAATTGTCCTTTGTCCTGGTTTATTTGATACGTCTATCTGGTTTTTGTCCATAATAGTCCATCGGTCATAAATATAAAGTGCGAGTATCCTCGTCAAATTACCCTTATACCCGAAGTCAAATATTCCAACTGATTAAGGATTTAAACTGTGACGCAGTTATCACTTCTGTCAACAATTACACCAGTTATCACTGTATGTAATCCACCCCTGTTTTAATTAGTTTATGAATATTAATTCATCCACTTGCTCAGAATGAATAATCAATTACCCAACCCAATTGATTAATTAAATGATTATAACAGATTCCATATGAACATCACTAAATAGGACAACCATAATCATTATTAATTATTAGGTTAATTAATTTGAAGATAGGTTCGACAGAATCCAATGAGTTGTCACTCAATTAGACAATACCCCCCATCTATTAATAGTCAATAGTTCAATTTCCACAAGTGTCGGTCTTTTGCCCAAACCTTAATTATGGTCCAAAGTTCAATAACCCCTTCTTAATATTTTAGCCCAACATCACGATTACTTCGGCTCAAATAAGCATAATAATAACTTAGCTACGAGACATTAATGTAAAAAGGTTGAACATAACTTACAATGATTAAAAATAGCGTAGCGTTACACGGACAGAATTTCGACTTACACACTCAAACGATCTCTATCATAAATCTTATTATTATCATAATTTAAAATTAAAATTAAGATTATTGTTATATCTGATTACATTAACATTATGATAGAGAATTATAGATATAAATTATAGATATTGATATTGATAGATAGAAAAATAAGAAAAAGATAGAAAAAATATCTAAAAAAGTCTCCTAGTTTTGATCGTAAATCATCGCTTTTATAGCGAAATTAGAATTGAAATTTTCATTTACGACCCCTGAACTATGCTCAATTAACAACTTTTTATTATTTAATATTATTCTTATTATGAATTATTTAAATATTATATTTTATTCTTGTGCATAGTTGACTCGTAATTTTTATACCGTTGCGTCGAGCGCTGAAAGTTGGTTCATGCCTCGGTTCCGGATTTTCGAACGCCCTTTCGTACAATTTTATATCGTGTACTTTGCGTTTTGTAACTTGTACTCTTGTCATTTTTAGACGTTCTTCATCAATAATTTGAACCTTTTTGATTGTATCTTGTACTTTTGAGCTTTTTGGACCTTTGTGTCTTCAAATCTTCGTTTTCGCCTTTTGTCTTCGCACTTATTTAAAATAAACGAATATTACTCGAAAATGGAACAATTGCAACTAAAATCTTGTCTTTCTTGGGGGATTTTGCTATGAAATATATGTTCCTTTTTAGCCTTATCAATATCCCCACACTTGAGCGTTGCTTGTCCTCAAGCAATACAGTCTTGAAATAATATAATACATCACACGAATCACTTCTTTATTCTTCACACTTTGTACATCAGTGATTTTGATAGAGCGGTATAAACAATGATATTAACAATAGAACCATGGTTAAAGGTGGGTGTGTCATCCACAGTTGCCTTGGGTTTAGGTCAACGACACTTGCAATCAAATAGCCGATTTACTTTCGGTTTCCAAAGCAAAGTGCACATTTGAAAGGCGGTTTACAGTCCCACATGACTATAAAAATTTAGATCCTTTAGGAAATAGGATCTTTATGAAAACATTTGATCTTTTGAAAATTCAATCTAGCTTTTACCCTAGATAAGTTTTCTGATTTGATCCACCATTGGTGTTGCAAAATATATTTGTGGATCAATATTTTGGCTAAAAACATTTAGGTTCATGTAATCCACTGCTATCCCGGTATCGGAAAGCACACATCCAGTTTAATTGTTCCGTATATTACCTTTCGGTAAACTACCGTCCGGTTGTAAAGGAAAGCGATGAACAAGAAACTGTTAAGGCAATGTCCCGTGACATGCATTTGATTATGGTCTTTTAACGTGTCGGATGCTAGAACTATCCTTGGTAGGAGCGATAGTAAAGATCATCCTATGATTTTTTTGTCTGGCACAAGGTCCTGTCTCCGACCATGCTATGCAACCACCGTTCTTACGGTTGACACCCGATTTGGTTCAGGTGACCTAATGAATTCCAGGTGAATTTCTTAGGATTTTACGTTCAATGGTAATGAACGCATTGAAAATGGTTTTTCAGAAAACAAATCGGTTTGTATTTTTGACCAAAATATTTTCTCGTTCATGCTCGAGTTTAGATATCATCGAATTCCATGAGTTTGAATTCTCAATCTTTAAGGTCAATCTCTAGGATTGAGTATTATCAGTCTTAAAAGCTGATTTTTAATCTTTAAGGAGATTATCCTTTTCTGGGGATCTGATTCATTAGTCTTATCAAGCTAATTTGCACGGTGCCTCCCCATTGTACGAGATAAATCCTTCTCATGGTTAGGATAAATCTGACCACTTGGCGACCCTGTTTGATGCTGAGGTCCGTGGATTTCCTACTGATTTTAGAGATGACTTTTCTAGATTTTTCGTCAACCTACAGCTGGTCTGGACGACAACTTCTTGACCTAAATCAAGAAGCGCGTGTCTTTTTCGGAAGACTTTACTTCCTTTTAATGATGGAATTGATTCATCGTGTAGATCCATCTTTCTTTCAAATATATTACAGTAAACCGGGTAAAACTGATTAGTATCATCCAAAACAAAAGTACCTGCAATAATCTTGTACAAAGATATGTGATAGATAGTTTTTAATTGAATAACTTGGTACATTCTCCTCACACTTAGTTTCTTTCTTTGCCTTTTTATTCTCCTTTATTCCATTTTAAATGAATTCAAGCATTTTAGGTTGTTTCTCAATTTATGTCCTTTCCGATGTAACGATAATTTCGGTATTATCACCTAGTTTTCACCGTTCATAAATATGTATAAACATGATTTTGACTTCATTTAATTGAAAATTTTTCAAATTTTCACAAAATTTGGCAAATAAACCAAGTATAAACCTGAGAGAATTTATAACCCTTCCCCACACTTAAGATCATGCAATGCCCTCATTTGCATGAAATCAGACTATAATTATAAATTCATGAGGGTGATTAACGTAGAAAAGTGATTAAAAATACCGAGTTTGCAAACATATTGTTATTTCACATTTGATTTTTTGCGTCTTGTCAAAATCAGTAGCTTTTGCTGAACTTCATGACAGTCTTTGAAAGTGCGCTGTTTTACCCTGTTGTGTACATAACATAAAATACAAACATATATACATATTTTTGAAGTTTGGTACATAACCCCACGTTCAAAAATTTATAATATATAATATTTTTGGCATCCTTTAGATCAATAAAATTAAAAATAATGATAACAAAATTTGTCGCCCCGCCCTCGGGTAAAGCAATTTCGGTTCAATGACCTAGTGTTCAACTTATGATGAATTTTAAAAATCATATTTTAAACTTAATGAATTAAAATAAATTTTGTTTTTAAAAACTTAAATTAAAATGCATATTAATTTCATAAAAAAAAACTACAAAACAAAAATTCAGAATGGAGGGAGAAAACTAGTTCTTTAGTGTCTGCTAGCGGAAAAGACCAATCGGGTTCCATTCTCGGAACTACACGAGAACAGAACAACTAACTCTAGATAGCATTTTCTTTTTAGAACATTTGAATCTCCCCACACTTAGGTAGCCGTGGTGTCAAAATTGTGATTAACTTCATCGTTAATTTCTCTTGGTCCATAATCAACTTGCATATCCGTGACTTTTTCTTTAAGCCATTGGTCGGATTCCTGTGTAATATCCACAATTTCAACTAGCTTCACCTTTTCTTTAGGCGATAGATTGGATACTAAACGGTTACATAACTTAAAGTTCCCCTTGGTTCTAGCATCGCGAATCCGTTTAATAAGTTTCTTCATTGAACTATTAATAACGGGATCATTTAATTTCGTATCAACAACGGGGTTCTTTGTTATCATGTCATCATTAGGTGTTACTTCATTTTCCCCACACTTAGGCGTTTCATTATTGCTAAGTATTACCGTTGGAGTTGGTAAAACCACATGGTTCTTACCAATTGTTTTTACTGGTTCAACGGTTTTGGCTGGTGGAGATTTAGACTTTCGAATCATAAAGGTGATCTATTAGTCACCACTTTTAAGTGTCATTCTTCCATTTACTACATCAAATAACGCCTTGGTGGACGCTAAGAATGGCCGACCTAAAATTAGAGGAATGTTTGGGTCCTCTTCTATGTCAATGACAATAAATTCGACTAGAAAGGTTAAATTGCCTACTTGAACGGGTAGGTTGTCAGCAATTCCAACTGGGTGCTTAATGGTTTGATCAAAGAGTCGAACACTCATATCCGTTGGACTTAACTTACCTACACCTAATCTCTTATATAAGGAAAGAGGCATAACACTTACACTTGCACCTAAATCTGCTAGTGCATCATACATGACACAATCACTAAGTAGACAAGGAACAATAAATTCACCCGGATCACCTACCCTAGGTGGAGGTTTTGGTGGAACTGTCTTCACCGGGTTTACTTCTACGGCTTTTGTTTCTTGTACTTTCTTATTCTTTTTCTTCTTCTTCTTTCCAGAAGTATCACAATCTTTATTACTTATTACTTGCTCATACTCAACTCCTTTTCTTGGAAACGGGATGGGTGGTTTGTATGGTGTCACCACTGGCTTTACATACTCGGGTGGTGGTGGTGGTGGTGTAACTTCTTTATTGTTACTCACATCTAAAACCTTCCCATCTTCTGGTGCTGGTTTTTCAGAATTCGTTGACACCATATTAACATTCTCATTCCGAGGGTTTACTTCAGTATTACTCGGTAGCTTTCCTTGTTCCCTTTCACTCATCATGCTAGCAAGAGTACCTACGTGTTTTTCTAGATTTAAAATAGAAGCTTGTTGAGTTCTTAATGACTGATCAAACCTCTCATTCGTTTGGGTTTGAGATGTAATAAATTGTGTTTGAGATTCAACTAGCTTTGCCATCATTTCTTCTAGATTTGGCTTTTTCTCTTCGGGTTGTTGTGGTGGTTTATATAAGCTAGGTCTTTGTTAATTGAAAGTGTTGTTTTGAGTCGGTTGGTTATTCGGACCTTGTTGGTTGTACCAGTTATTTTCGGGTCCTTTTGGATTGTAAAGAATATTTTGATTTCGATTGAAGTTTAGCTTTGGCGGTTGATAATTATTTTGATAATTATTTCCAGGCCTTTGGTTCATATAGGAAACATTCTCTCGTTGTTCCAATGTTGGTTCAATGTGACAATCTTTCAATAAGTGTGGTCCACCGCATAGCTCACAACTGATTCGTATTGCGTGAATATCTTTATTCATCTTTTCCATTCGTCTTTCGAAAGCATCTATTTTTGCGGAAACGGAATCAAAGTCATGGCTAGAATCGGCTCTAGCCGCTTTAGATGATCGAAAGATATCTTTTTCTTGGTGCCACTCATGCGAGTGGGAGGCTGTGTTATCAATAATTTTGTAAGCTTCAGTTGCGGTTTTCTTCATAATGGATCCACCAGCGGTTATGTCGATGTCTTTTCGTGTGGCGATGTCTACGCCTTTATAGAAGATTTGTACTATTTGAAAAGTATCTAATCCGTGTTGAGGACATCCTCTCAACATCCTTCCGAATCTTGTCCACGCCTCATATAATGTTTCATTTGGATTTTGCGCGAACGTAACAATTTCTCCTTGAAGTCTTACGGCTTTGGATGCCGGAAAGAATTGTTTAAGAAATTTTTCAACTAAATCATCCCATGTAGTAATCGCCCCTTCAGGTAACGATTCTAACCAATCTTTGGCTTCTCCCTTTAAAGTCCAGGGAAACAACATGAGATAGATTTGTTCGTCTTCTACTTCTCGGATTTTGAATAGTGTACAGATCCTATTAAAGGTACGAAGATGTTCGTTGGGATCTTCTTTTGGCGTACCACTATATTGGCACTGATTAGTTACCATGTGTAGGATTTGTCCTTTAATTTCATAATCTGGAGCATTAACTTCTGGTTTAATAATGGCGTGACCTTGGCCAGTGCGCTTAGCTCTCATTCGTTCTTCCATACTTAGAGGTTCTAGATTTTCCATAATTGAATTCGTTGAATACGAATCACTAGATGATTCTGATTTAATGGTTCGTTCCTCAACAATCTCTGTTTGAATGATTGGCGGCTCCGGAGGAAAGTTTAGTGGTTCAGGATCTACGAACCGTTCCTGAATATTCTCTGGATTCTCAATTGTGAGGTTGGGTTCAAAAAATGGATTATCGGAAATTTGAACTGAAGTACTTGGTCTACTGGATGACGATTCTAAAGAGAAATCAACGGCGGTTATATTTGTTAAATGTCTTGATCGAGTTACAGGTGGTGAACGTACAAAAGGTGGTGAACGTCTTGCTCGGTGCATTCACTGAATATCCTATTAGTTTTTAAAAAGGAAAGAAAAATTATAATAAGTTATCCAACCAATAGACTTTTCTGATTTTGCCCACGTTTCGAATAGCCAAAAGATGCAGCAGAGGGGCAGGATTCGTTTGGTCTCAATATAATTGAGTACTGTTTGGCTCCAATAACCCGGTCCACGTACAAATCCAACTATTACTACGAACCAGAAAATTTTGATGTCTATCAATTTAACCACTTAGAACAAATTTTCGTAATTTTAAGAAATTTAGAGAAGAAGTAGAAAAAATTCTAAGTCCTAAAAACTAGAATGGCGAGAAATAAGAGAGAAAAAGAGTGCGCGTCAAAAAGTGTCGAAAAATGAAAAAGACGAAGAGTGGTTTGTAAACACGCGGTTAATCCAACCTTATAACTATCACTAACTTAAAATTAAAACTACAAATAGAGATCACTAATTGGAATTGTAATTGATACATAGGTAAAAGACGTCGAAAAATAAAAATAAGAAAATAACTATGGCAAAACTAAACTTAATACTAAAAGTTGCGACTATAGTCTAAAAATCTAAAGGTAATAAAACTAAAAAAAACATTTTTTTTTATAGACAAAATCTTAAAAAAATATATTTTTTTTTAATAATTTTTTTTTTTTACGTTTTTTTTTTTTTTTTTTACGTTTTTTTTTTTTTTTACGTTTTTGTTTTTTTTTTTTTACGTTTTTTTTTTTTTACGTTTTTTTTTTTTAATATATATTTTTGCAAATATAAATTAAAAATATAGCGTTTTAGTGCTTCCCCGGCAGCGGCGCCAAAAACTTGATGTTGTAGGGATGGGGGTACGAAATAGTATTATTTTTAATACAAAATACTACAAAATATGACACAAGTTTTATTAATTTACGGATGAGATATACCTAAACCTTGCTACAACACTATAGGCAGTGTACCTAATCGTAGAGTAGTGTAGTTTTTAGTAAGTCCGGTTCGTTCCACAGGGAGCTGGTGATACTTACTATATTTTTAACTATATTTATACAAAATATATATAATTATATAAGTAGTAATATTATTATAAAAGGGGGGTTTTACCGTTTAATGACCGGTTTGTCGATTCTATATTTTAAGCGTAAAGATAAATGACGATAATTAAAATGCGTAAAATAATGACAATAAATAAAATGACAGTAAATAAAATTGCGAGTAATAAAATGACAGTAAATAAAGATACGATGAGAAATATAATAAAAGAATTATGCTTATTTAAACTTCCGTAATCATGATGTTTGACGTGTTGATTTTAATTTATTACCATGGGTTAATTGTCCTTTGTCCTGGTTTATTTGATACGTCTATCTGGTTTTTGTCCATAATAGTCCATCGGTCATAAATATAAAGTGCGAGTATCCTCGTCAAATTACCCTTATACCCGAAGTCAAATATTCCAACTGATTAAGGATTTAAACTGTGACACAGTTATCACTTCTGTCAACAATTACACCAGTTATCACTGTATGTAATCCACCCCTGTTTTAATTAGTTTATGAATATTAATTCATCCACTTGCTCAGAATGAATAATCAATTACCCAACCCAATTGATTAATTAAATGATTATAACAGATTCCATATGAACAACACTAAATAGGACAACCATAATCATTATTAATTATTAGGTTAATTAATTTGAAGATAGGTTCGACAGACTCCAATGAGTTGTCACTCAATTAGACAATACCCCCCATCTATTAATAGTCAATAGTTCAATTTCCACAAGTGTCGGTCTTTTGCCCAAACCTTAATTATGGTCCAAAGTTCAATAACCCCTTCTTAATATTTTAGCCCAACATCACGATTACTTCGGCTCAAATAAGCATAATAATAACTTAGCTACGAGACATTAATGTAAAAAGGTTGAACATAACTTACAATGATTAAAAATAGCGTAGCGTTACACGGACAGAATTTCGACTTACACACTCAAACGATCTCTATCATAAATCTTATTATTATCATAATTTAAAATTAAAATTAAGATTATTGTTATATCTGATTACATTAACATTATGATAGAGAATTATAGATATAAATTATAGATATTGATATTGATAGATAGAAAAATAAGAAAAAGATAGAAAAAATATCGAAAAAAGTCTCCTGGTTTTGATCGTAAATCATCGCTTTTATAGCGAAATTAGAATTGAAATTTTCATTTACGACCCCTGAACTATGCTCAATTAACAACTTTTTATTATTTAATATTATTCTTATTATGAATTATTTAAATATTATATTTTATTCTTGTGCATAGTTGACTCGTAATTTTTATACCGTTGCGTCGAGCGCTGAAAGTTGGTTCATGCCTCGGTTCCGGATTTTCGAACGCCCTTTCGTACAATTTTATATCGTGTACTTTGCGTTTTGTAACTTGTACTCTTGTCATTTTTAGACGTTCTTCATCAATAATTTGAACCTTTTTGATTGTATCTTGTACTTTTGAGCTTTTTGGACCTTTGCGTCTTCAAATCTTCGTTTTCGCCTTTTGTCTTCGCACTTATTTAAAATAAACGAATATTACTCGAAAATGGAACAATTGCAACTAAAATCTTGTCTTTCTTGGGGGATTTTGCTATGAAATATATGTTCCTTTTTAGCCTTATCACTTGTCTTCAAACACACCAAACAAATTACAAACCGGTAAATGGATCGTCATACAAATCATCATCATTGTTACGGCTCGGGCGCGGAGTATTGGAATTGGAAGTACCGGTAGGATACCCAAAATTTGGTTGAATATCGGGAGGGACTTGATGTGATGCCCCGTACAAAATCATCGTGTACGGTACATCAACAACAGGATCATTACAAGGTCAAACACTATATGCTATTTGAAAACCAGTTTTGCATTCATGAACAGATAACGTTTTACAAAAGATGAATAGGAAACATTAACATGAGTACATGATACTAAGGTCATTACAAAGCTATTGTTTTGAAAATAACATAAGTTGGGAATGCAAAGTAAAAGTTTCATGCTTGAGACATCTCTAAGTAATGCAGCGGAAGTCTAACACAGCAAGTCTGTAACAGCAAGTCTATACACCGAGACTAGAACATATAGGCTAACAGCAGAAGCAACAACGTCTAAACACCTGAGAAATACATGCTTAAAAAGTCAACACGAATGTTGGTGAGCTATAGTTTGTTTGTATTCAGTAATGTAATGTAGGCCACGAGATTTCAGTGCTTCAAACAAGCGTTTCAAATCAGTAATTCAAATCAGTATGATAAAGTATGTATAACCGTGGGCACCCGGTAACTAGACTTAACGTTTATAACCCCCTGAAAGTACACTTGGCGAGTGCTTATGTTCACGAAGTATTAAACACTCTTTAAATGCTAGCGCGACTAGCCCGAGTGGGGATGTCAAACCCTATGGATCCATATCTAAGATTCGCGTTCACGGTTCAAAAACCAATGATTAAACGTTACCGAGCTAAAGGGAATGTTTATGCCGTTGTATAACCCACACATATATAAGTTTAAGTACTCGTGCCTAGTATGTAAAACGTAAAATGCGCATGTATTCTCAGTTCCCAAAATAGTTAAAGTAAAAAGGGAATGCTATAACTCACAGTGATAAAAGCGGTAAAGTCGGTAATGAAAGTACGCAAGTAGTAAGTCGGTCCGAAAGGTCGTCAACCTAAATCAAGGGTTACTAGGTCAGTAGGTTGTTTTTATAAATTATAATAGTGCATAAAATAAGTTTAAGTGTCATCATCATCATCATTCATCATCATAAAAGCTAAGTAAGTTCGACAAGAATAGAGATCGAAACAATAGGCTGACTTCGGTCAGCTGCTGCGACCTCTACGTAAATCGAAAAGATGCATAGTCAGTGGCTATGGCTCCGTATGTGAGTCCCCTAACCTCTGACCAATTTTCAGAACTTAACTCGTCTTCGTTTGACCGTGGAGATGGTTTAAGTGCGAGTAGGTCAGAAATTTTAGCACAACGTTAATAGGGTGTAGTGACTCTCGGAGGGCCATAAATCCTAAACCGTAACTCGGATTAAGACGAGGCCTAAAAGGAAAATCATCTACTCGAACCGAACTAACTGAAAATCAACTTTCAAGTAGCCCAAGTGGTCTGATAAGATACGAAAATCAGTGGACAAGTGCTCCGGTGAGGTTCTTGGTGCTTGATGCTCATCACGGTTCTCATCCTTGATGCTTGTAGCTTCAAGTGTACAACTCGTTGATGGTTTAGCATCACTTTTGACCAAGATTCTACCATCAATACACAATATGTTAAGACCAAGTGGTAACACAACTCATTTAAGAGTCTTAGATGGATGATGAACCATGGTTACATCATATCCTTAGTCTTAACACAATTACAAGTCCCATTTACAAACAAAGTTACAAACTTTACATCAATCAAACAAGTATGAACATGATCCAAGTCAAAAGATGTGATGGAACCCTAAGCTAGAGAGCTTGGATCCCTTTCACACAATTTATAAGGTCACAAAGCTAGAAAGCTTGAACCTTTAGTGTTCTTGAAGATCTTGAAGCATAAAGCTTGGATCTTTAAGATATATGAAGATAACAAACAAAAGTTTGAATCTTTATCACAAAATAACAAGATTAAAGTAAAAGAAAGATGAATCTACAAAGTTGGTGAAGATTCAAAGCTAGAAAGCTTGAATCTTCCATGTTCTTGAAAGATTCATGCTTGAATCAACAAGATATAAGCAAGATCAAAGCTAAAAGGAACTTTGATCTCCATAATATGATGATGATGGCCACGAAAATGAAAGGAAAAGAAGAAGAAAAAGAAGACTTACAAGCAATACTAGAAAGGGAAGAAAGAAAGAACAAGTGTGTGTGAAAACCAAATGAGCAAGTGATTTGAATGAGAGGTAAATGGCTAGTATTTATAAGCAAGGAATTTGACAAAGATTGATGACATGGACAAGGGCTAGTATTTATAAGCAAGGAATTTGACAAGGATTGATGACATGGACAAGGGCTAGTATTTATAAGCAAGGAATTTGACAAGGATTGATGACATGGACAAGGGCTAATTAATTGGGTCACTAGCTAGAGTAGGGTGGGCTTGAGCCCAACAAGGTAGAAAGTCCAACAAGACTAACTATTGTGCATAATTAAATTACTACGCGTAATTAAGCATCCAAAAACCCAGGTAATTATTATTATAAAATAATAATTAATATTTCGCAGTCATAATATTCCGATTATGACAAAAGTTAAACGTGCGCGCAAGTTCGCGGTTTATTCGAAACGTCAAATAACACTAACGGTTATAAAGGCTTCCAATGATCAAGTTATGTATCCTACGTACTCTAAGGCACGTTTTAACATATAAATGGAAGTAAACCACGTAAATCAAGTTTCCAGAGTATAAAGTAACACAGTACGCACAAATACGCAGTTTCGCAAAAACACAAGGCACAAAAGCAAGTCGAAAAAGCCGGGTCGTTACATTTACTATAACTCACCCCAGGTAAAACGTTCCCCGTAGCATGATATTGTCCGCTTTGCAGAGATAGGGACGTACCCTTGTCTCCCCCGTAGGTTGCTCACGGATTTTTCTTGGCGACCAAACACGACGAGCACCTTCCCAGTAGGTCACCCATCCTGGTAGTGCTCTCGCCTGAGCACGCTTAACTACAGAGTTCTCATGGGATCTGCTGCGCTTGTGGTCCCAAAACGCGTCATGCTAGGAAAGGTCTCCACACCCTTATAAGGCATGCTTCGTTCCCCTCTCCAACTGATGTGGGACGGATGTAACGCGGATGTTACAGTCCTCCCCCATAATGGGACACAGCGTCCTCGCTGTGCACGTTTGGTCCGGGGCCTGGCTCTGATACCAACTGTGATGCCCCGTACAAAATCATCGTGTACGGTACATCAACAACAGGATCATTACAAGGTCAAACACTATATGCTATTTGAAAACCAGTTTTGCATTCATGAACAGATAACGTTTTACAAAAGATGAATAGGAAACATTAACATGAGTACATGATACTAAGGTCATTACAAAGCTATTGTTTTGAAAATAACATAAGTTGGGAATGCAAAGTAAAAGTTTCATGCTTGAGACATCTCTAAGTAATGCAGCGGAAGTCTAAAACAGCAAGTCTGTAACAGCAAGTCTATACACCGAGACTAGAACATATAGGCTAACAGCAGAAGCAACAACGTCTAAACACCTGAGAAATACATGCTTAAAAAGTCAACACGAATGTTGGTGAGCTATAGTTTGTTTGTATTCAGTAATGTAATGTAGGCCACGAGATTTCAGTGCTTCAAACAAGCGTTTCAAATCAGTAATTCAAATCAGTATGATAAAGTATGTATAACCGTGGGCACTCGGTAACTAGACTTAACGTTTATAACCCCCTGAAAGTACACTTGGCGAGTGCTTATGTTCACGAAGTATTAAACACTCATTAAATGCTAGCGCGACTAGCCCGAGTGGGGATGTCAAACCCTATGGATCCATATCTAAGATTCGCGTTCACGGTTCAAAAACCAATGATTAAACGTTACCGAGCTAAAGGGAATGTTTATGCCGTTGTATAACCCACACATATATAAGTTTAAGTACTCGTGCCTAGTATGTAAAACGTAAAATGCGCATGTATTCTCAGTTCCCAAAATAGTTAAAGTAAAAAGGGAATGCTATAACTCACAGTGATAAAAGCGGTAAAGTCGGTAATGAAAGTACGCAAGTAGTAAGTCGGTCCGAAAGGTCGTCAACCTAAATCAAGGGTTACTAGGTCAGTAGGTTGTTTTTATAAATTCTAATAGTGCATAAAATAAGTTTAAGTGTCATCATCATCATCATTCATCATCATAAAAGCTAAGTAAGTTCGACAAGAATAGAGATCGAAACAATAGGCTGACTTCGGTCAGCTTCTGCGACCTCTACGTAAATCGAAAAGATGCATAGTCAGTGGATATGGCTCCGTATGTGAGTCCCCTAACCTCTGACCAATTTTCAGAACCTAACTCGTCTTCGTTTGACCGTGGCGATGGTTTAAGTGCGAGTAGGTCAGAAATTTCAGCACAACGTTAATAGGGTGTAGTGACTCTCGGAGGGCCATAAATCCTAAACCGTAACTCGGATTAAGACGAGGCCTAAACGGAAAATCATCTACACGAACCGAACTAACTGAAAATCAACTTTCCAGTAGCCCAAGTGGTCTTATAAGATACGAAAATCAGTGGACAAGTGCTCCGGTGAGGTTCTTGGTGCTTGATGCTCATCACGGTTCTCATCCTTGATGCTTGTAGCTTCAAGTGTACAACTCGTTGATGGTTTAGCATCACTTTTGACCAAGATTCTACCATCAATACACAATATGTTAAGACCAAGTGGTAACACAACTCATTTAAGAGTCTTAGATGGATGATGAACCAAGGTTACATCATATCCTTAGTCTTAACACAATTACAAGTCCTATTTACAAACAAAGTTACAAACTTTACATCAATCAAACAAGTATGAACATGATCCAAGTCAAAAGATGTGATGGAACCCTAAGCTAGAGAGCTTGGATCCCTTTCACACAATTTATAAGGTCACAAAGCTAGAAAGCTTGAACCTTTAGTGTTCTTGAAGATCTTGAAGCATAAAGCTTGGATCTTTAAGATATATGAAGATAACAAACAAAAGTTTGAATCTTTATCACAAAATAACAAGATTAAAGTAAAAGAAAGATGAATCTACAAAGTTGGTGAAGATTCAAAGCTAGAAAGCTTGAATCTTCCATGTTCTTGAAAGATTCATGCTTGAATCAACAAGATATAAGCAAGATCAAAGCTAAAAGGAACTTTGATCTCCATAATATGATGATGATGGCCACGAAAATGAAAGGAAAAGAAGAAGAAAAAGAAGACTTACAAGCAATACTAGAAAGGGAAGAAAGAAAGAACAAGTGTGTGTAAAAACCAAATGAGCAAGTGATTTGAATGAGAGGTAAATGGCTAGTATTTATAAGCAAGGAATTTGACAAAGATTGATGACATGGACAAGGGCTAGTATTTATAAGCAAGGAATTTGACAAGGATTGATGACATGGACAAGGGCTAGTATTTATAAGCAAGGAATTTGACAAGGATTGATGACATGGACAAGGGCTAGTATTTATAAGCAAGGAATTTGACAAGGATTGATGACATGGACAAGGGCTAATTAATTGGGTCACTAGCTAGAGTAGGGTGGGCTTGAGCCCAACAAGGTAGAAAGTCCAACAAGACTAACTATTGTGCATAATTAAATTACTACGCGTAATTAAGCATCCAAAAACCCAGGTAATTATTATTATAAAATAATAATTAATATTTCGCAGTCATAATATTCCGATTATGACAAAAGTTAAACGTGCGCGCAAGTTCGCGGTTTATTCGAAACGTCAAATACACTAACGGTTATAAAGGCTTCCAATGATCAAGTTATGTATCCTACGTACTCTAAGGCACGTTTTAACATATAAATGGAAGTAAACCACGTAAATCAAGTTTCCAGAGTATAAAGTAACACAGTACGCACAAATACGCAGTTTCGCAAAAACACAAGGCACAAAAGCAAGTCGAAAAAGCCGGGTCGTTACATTACCTACCTGTTAATGGAAATTTCGTCCCGAAATTTGAGGAGTGACAAAAAAAAAATGGTACCGTATTTAAATAAGAAGTAGCGTATCAAAGTTCCGAAAGATTCGTGGGCTAAAAAGTGAGCTATTTACCTTGAAAGGTACTCTGGCGTATAAAAGTAAGAATAGGTATATGCTATTAATTAAGTCTCTTAGGAGATCAACAAATTGATTTCGTTTCTGGTTAACATGAGTATGTTGTCTGAATATATCCACAAAAGAAAAGATGATGTTTTTTAGCCTTACGGGCATCTTTAGTAAGCTGGATGCATGAAATACATCATGAATGTTACTAAACTCATCTAAAACATTGAGCGCTTATGTCGCAATACAAAGCTGACAGGTAGGATGGAAAACATGGTGATCATAACCATGCGATTTGATGTCTGGATAGTGTTAGCCACGGATTTTACTAACCCCTTGATTTCGGAAAGAGACCATAGGCATAAATAACTCGATATTTAAGAACGTTTCATTTGACTATATGAATTGAAACTTTTGATGAAAGTGAATAATCGGACTTATATGCAATGCAAG
This sequence comes from Rutidosis leptorrhynchoides, assembly GCF_046630445.1. NCBI lineage: Eukaryota > Viridiplantae > Streptophyta > Magnoliopsida > Asterales > Asteraceae > Rutidosis > Rutidosis leptorrhynchoides. Next base: position 407,283,802 of record NC_092343.1, read on the forward strand.
CCATAATTATCTATAGTGCCTTCAGGACGGTCTGAACGAACAATGAAGGATATCACCCAGTTTACCATACTGCAGGTGAACTTATCCTTAGATGGAATGAAAGAACAGTTCCATAATGTAACTTTATCCTTTCAGTTACATGTTGAAGTTAGGGTTAACATTAACTAGAACAACATATAGTTGCAACCAACGAAGAAAAGAATGTGTAGAGTAACCATATCCGTATTACAGATGTTTTAAGCAGTCCCTTCCAAGAGGATAACAAGATTCATAGATTCCTAAAGTATGTTACTTTACATTTCCGAAAGAGAATCGCACGAAAGGTGTGATCTTTGAACCAGGTTGAACTCTTCGAGCGGTTTGTTCTGAATTTATCCCTATACTTAAGGAGATGCGCGGACAAGAAGATACGTGGACCCTTGGTCGTAAAGAACGGTTTACTCTAAGTGAAAAGAATCTCAAAACGATTCCTTGTACCTCAACCTACTAATTCATAGAGATGATTTTTACGAGGATGTTGCGATTAGCCGTGAAATATTGAGAATAGAAACCCACCTAGTGTCCTTCCTACAATGGGGTGACCATTGAGTGTACCTCAGAAAACTGATTTATCGGCCCGCGATTTTGCCATGTTTAACCTTAAAAGGAACATTTTTCGAGTACAAAGACTTCCTAACAAATTTTTTTTTATAAATCTGCCACCCAAAGTGGCTCAAGAGTTTTTAATAAGGATTTTAATAGTAAGCTTCATCCTTAACGGAGGAAGAGAAGAAGTGTGATCCCTACATGGTGTAGTCTAATACGGAAACCTTTAATAAAATCAACCGAGGAAGTTTTGAAAAACCTTTAAATGTTTGATGCGACAACATAAATGGAACGAAGTTCTTGGTAAATTTAGAAGTATGTATAACGAGTACCATTTGCACAAAATTATTTGACTTAAAACAACTCAATAAAGGAGCGATTTTTAATCATCTTGAAGGTATAACTTAGTATGTACTAACCCAAAATAAGTAAGGGTAAATTTATACATATATGATTTTATAAACCGCGTAAGTGATAGAAAAGTTTTTAGTACTTTCATTTGTCCATAAATCTCGTGAGGACCGCACAAATAAGCAACGTGTAAATCAACGTGTAAAAATTTTGATAAACATAGTTTTTCGTATTTCAGAGGTTACGAGTTGAAAAAGGTCGAGTGAAAAATCTTTGAATCATCGGTTGACATGATACTAGGTAATGAAAACTAATGAATTAAATGTAGTTTTGATGATTATCCAAACTTAAGTCTTTGGCCCAAAAATGTTTACGTCCGAAGCCGTTGCTAAAAAGTGAGGTATGAAGGATAGAGCATGAGGATGAGAAGTTAATCGCTTCTTGACTTTGCAGAATGCCACACAGGTTATGGCTAATATTAAAGTAGGAATACTAATGATGTTAATATCGCTAGATGAGAATTTCCTTAGAATAGGTCAGGACTTTGAGTTATGTAAGATAGAGCATCGCTCCGACAGATGTGAAGAATAAGATCCCTGGGGTAACGCAGTAATTTTGAATGGTTTAAGTGTTTGTGGATGCCCGAAGGCTCTGCATGACGTGGTAGTAAGTGCCTTCATCACATACACACACATGAATCTCTTAGTTTCGACAGTTGTCTGTCTTCATGATGACTTGGATACGAATAAGCAACGAAAAATTTTATATTGACAAGCAACGAAAATTTTATAGAATTCATTTAAGGTGATGATGTAAGAAAAGAAATTAAGTTCTTAGCAAACTAGGGTTATGTACAACACGTACCATTCAAGGTAAAATATCCTTTGAATAAAAGATTTGATTTGTAAAAGTGAAAGTAAAATTTCATATGTATTTGTCAAAAAGAAGTAATTATTTACTTTATTTTATATAACGTATACGATTTCAAAAATTTGCACGAATGGCAAATAAAATAAATTTATTTTTATTAAGTTTTAAGAGGATCGCACAGTAAAATAGTGTAAGTAAAATTTTGGCAAACAAAATTTTCATATTTCGGAGGTTACAAGTTGAAAAAAGATTGATGAGAATCGAGTAAAAGACTTTTGAAAATCTCGGGTGATATTTGAGCAAAAATGTTACGAGGTAATGAAAACTGTTGAATTTTAATGTGGTTGATGACTATTAGTAGGGCATAAGTCCTTCGACCAAAAATGCTTAAGTATAAAGTTGTTGCTTATAAGTGAGAAACGAAAGGGAGAGTATGAGGACGGGGATTAACTACCCATTGATTTTGGAAATTCCGAACTGGTATGACTAATATCGAAGTAAGAAGGGTGATGGTGTGATTATCATTGATTAAGAATTCTCTCGGAATAAGTTAGGATTCAGTGTCGCATAAGAATGAGTATCAAAAACGATTCTTGGGTAGTATAGTATTTGAATTGCTAAAGTGACGGGATACAATTTCCTTTGTGTATCGTTGTCCATTGTATCGGTTTCTTTCATGGCTAGAAAGTGAGCAGATTTGGTGAGGCGATCAACGATAACCCCGATAGTGTCATAACTGCTGACTGTTTTCGGTAGTTTCAGAATGAAATCCATCGTCATCCCTTCCCATTTCCATTGTGGGATCTCGGGTTGTTGAAGTAATCCGGATGGCTTTTGGCTCACCATTCTCGCGAGGTATACGAATAATCTTCTTACTATAAATAACTTTCGCTTTCGTCCTTGAAAGTCAGTCCGTTCCAACTATTTCCTCAAAGCTTTCTAACTCGATGAGTATTAGGTTAATTTTAAGGTCCATTTCAACCAAATCTTATTATACTGCCGTGAAAATTTTTATCAACCTTCTCAAATAACATCTGCTTGTGCGCAGGTAACTAATCCTTTCCAACTACTACTATAAAACTTCCAAGTTTTGTTGGCATGAGGTCATCTCCAAATGACCCACCTGTTAATTTTTAAGGTACTATCTTAAATTACTCCTCTATCTCTGTCAACTTACCATTAGCTTGTCCTATAGAATACTTAACTCTCATGATTGTTAATGGCTTATTAGTCATCACACTAGGATTCTTAGGTATAAGGTTTCTATCACTCTAGTATTAAACAATTCCGAGATGATAAATCGTTGTGAAGAAACGTACCCTAACTAAAATCAAGATCCATGCGAGTCTCCATAGCTGAGATAACGATTGCTCTATCGTATGTGAGTCCCAAGTTTTTTTTTTCCTATTTGAGAACTTTTTCCTTAAGTATCCAGGGTGTCTATATCTATAACAAATTTTCGGGTTATCAATTCTGCAGTCCAGGCCCTTCTCGTACAGTATCTAGACTAAGTGGCTATTCCTGCCTTTATCAGACTATAATGCGTATACTCAAGTGGTTCCTACCAAAATTTCCTTTGAATCGCTTCATATTCCTTATGTAGTAACATTGGGACTTCTGCATAATTCACTTCAATATAATTACGCTGGCCTGGCGTCATTATATTGTACTAAATCGTACGTTCATTCCAATATCACTCCATATGGTCAATGTAACGTGATCACTTTCAGTTCTACTCAATTTCATCCCACGGTGCTTTATCTATGCTATCTCAAAACAAAATCTACATAATTAATCTCACGGTTTCTCGGTGTGGGTGCGTAAGTTCCGTAGGTCATGCACCAATGCCTAAATGTCCTGAAATTTCTTCAAAATGTTCAGGTTCAGGTAACATCGTTAGGTTCCTTTCTAGAAATTCAATCTGGGTCTCGCGTCGAGTTGTATGTGTAGCAAGTAGTAGTACGATATGTCTTGAGGCGACTCCCAAGTCTTTGGGTATGGTTGAGCATCAGTAGAAGGCACTCTGACCTTGTGAAAGGAGATGTCCTCCCGACTTCCCCAATGCCTAAGAGTGTTAGGGTACTAAATCCAGAAATGTCGTCAGATCATCGAGCAGTGGTGAAGAACGAAAGAGATAAGTGACGGTCATGAAAGCGTACAAGATACGAGCCATCTTGCAGGAACTGAACAACCTTCGAATGTTCACACGTCGTACGTGGCTATTTAGAGTGAGCTCGGGGTGCGGTTACTCCGACAAATCCTCAAATATCTCCTCCTCCGGCGATCGACTTTAGTGGGCGTGTAATCCGAGGGGTACTCCTCCTAGATTGCGTGAAGAATCGTTTCGATCTCTGGAACGGTGGAACAGTAGTAACGGGTGGATTACAATACTAATCCTTAGGGTTAGACGTGTGGGAAATGGGTTCAGAAGAACATCTGAACTAGGAAAGGTAAGTTTTTCCAAGTCGGTGCAGCGAATAGCAGGCATGAAGCAAGCACATAATCAGGCACTACAGCAACCTAGCTCGTTTACAGCAGTACATAGCATGGCAATATTAACAGTACTAAACAGAAGTAACATGCAATCGAAAGCAGATAGTAGTATGCAGTAGCTAGAATAAGCAAAAGCATGCAGCGAGTTTACATAGCAGTAAAAGGAAACGGTAGCATGCAGCAAGTTCATACGGTAGTAAAAGTAAGCAGTGGCATGCAGTAGTAGTAAGCAGTAACATGTAGTAATATAACACAGTAGCATGCTGCAGGTTCCGCAGAAACAAGTAAACTAGCAAGTTGTAGATTAGTCCTATTAGTGAATCCTACTTGGGTTGGTCCTAGACTCACTAATGCAACCTAATTCCCTACAACCAATGCTCTGATACCATTCTGTAACACCCCAGGTAAAACGTTCCCCGTAGCATGATATTGTCCGCTTTGCAGAGATAGGGACGTACCCTTGTCTCCCCCGTAGGTTGCTCACGGATTTTTCTTGGCGACCAAACACGACGAGCACCTTCCCAGTAGGTCACCAATCCTGGTAGTGCTCTCGCCTGAGCACGCTTAACTACAGAGTTCTCATGGGATCTGCTGCGCTTGTGGTCCCAAAACGCGTCATGCTAGGAAAGGTCTCCACACCCTTATAAGGCATGCTTCGTTCCCCTCTCCAACTGATGTGGGACGGATGTAACGCGGATGTTACAATCCTCCCCCATAATGGGACACAGCGTCCTCGCTGTGCACGTTTGGTCCAGGGCCTGGCTCTGATACCAACTGTGATGCCCCGTACAAAATCATCGTGTACGGTACATCAACAACAGGATCATTACAAGGTCAAACACTATATGCTATTTGAAAACCAGTTTTGCATTCATGAACAGATAACGTTTTACAAAAGATGAATAGGAAACATTAACATGAGTACATGATACTAAGGTCATTACAAAGCTATTGTTTTGAAAATAACATAAGTTGGGAATGCAAAGTAAAAGTTTCATGCTTGAGACATCTCTAAGTAATGCAGCGGAAGTCTAAAACAGCAAGTCTGTAACAGCAAGTCTATACACCGAGACTAGAACATATAGGCTAACAGCAGAAGCAACAACGTCTAAACACCTGAGAAATACATGCTTAAAAAGTCAACACGAATGTTGGTGAGCTATAGTTTGTTTGTATTCAGTAATGTAATGTAGGCCACGAGATTTCAGTGCTTCAAACAAGCGTTTCAAATCAGTAATTCAAATCAGTATGATAAAGTATGTATAACCGTGGGCACCCGGTAACTAGACTTAACGTTTATAACCCCCTGAAAGTACACTTGGCGAGTGCTTATGTTCACGAAGTATTAAACACTCGTTAAATGCTAGCGCGACTAGCCCGAGTGGGGATGTCAAACCCTATGGATCCATATCTAAGATTCGCGTTCACGGTTCAAAAACCAATGATTAAACGTTACCGAGCTAAAGGGAATGTTTATGCCGTTGTATAACCCACACATATATAAGTTTAAGTACTCGTGCCTAGTATGTAAAACGTAAAATGCACATGTATTCTCAGTTCCCAAAATAGTTAAAGTAAAAAGGGAATGCTATAACTCACAGTGATAAAAGCGGTAAAGTCGGTAATGAAAGTACGCAAGTAGTAAGTCGGTCCGAAAGGTCGTCAACCTAAATCAAGGGTTACTAGGTCAGTAGGTTGTTTTTATAAATTCTAATAGTGCATAAAATAAGTTTAAGTGTCATCATCATCATCATTCATCATCATAAAAGCTAAGTAAGTTCGACAAGAATAGAGATCGAAACAATAGGCTGACTTCGGTCAGCTGCTGCGACCTCTACGTAAATCGAAAAGATGCATAGTCAGTGGCTATGGCTCCGTATGTGAGTCCCCTAACGTCTGACCAATTTTCAGAACCTAACTCGACCGTGGCGATGGTTTAAGTGCGAGTAGGTCAGAAATTTCAGCACAACGTTAATAGGGTGTAGTGACTCTCGGAGGGCCATAAATCCTAAACCGTAACTCGGATTAAGACGAGGCCTAAGCGGAAAATCATCTACTCGAACCGAACTAACTTAAAATCGACTTTCTAGTAGCCCAGGTGGTCTGATAAGATACGAAAATCAGTGGACAAGTGCTCCGGTGAGGTTCTTGGTGCTTGATGCTCATCACGGTTCTCATCCTTGATGCTTGTAGCTTCAAGTGTACAACTCGTTGATGGTTTAGCATCACTTTTGACCAAGATTATACCATCAATACACAATATGTTAAGACCAAGTGGTAACACAACTCATTTAAGAGTCTTAGATGGATGATGAACCATGGTTACATCATATCCTTAGTCTTAACACAATTACAAGTCCTATTTACAAACAATGTTACAAACTTTACATCAATCAAACAAGTATGAACATGATCCAAGTCAAAAGATGTGATGGAACCCTAAGCTAGAGAGCTTGGATCCCTTTCACACAATTTATAAGGTCACAAAGCTAGAAAGCTTGAACCTTTTAGTGTTCTTGAAGATCTTGAAGCATAAAGCTTGGATCTTTAAGATATATGAAGATAACAAACAAAAGTTTGAATCTTTATCACAAAATAACAAGATTAAAGTAAAAGAAAGATGAATCTACAAAGTTGGTGAAGATTCAAAGCTAGAAAGCTTGAATCTTCCATGTTCTTGAAAGATTCATGCTTGAATCAACAAGATATAAGCAAGATCAAAGCTAAAAGGAACTTTGATCTCCATAATATGATGATGATGGCCACGAAAATGAAAGGAAAAGAAGAAGAAAAAGAAGACTTACAAGCAATACTAGAAAGGGAAGAAAGAAAGAACAAGTGTGTGTGAAAACCAAATGAGCAAGTGATTTGAATGAGAGGTAAATGGCTAGTATTTATAAGCAAGGAATTTGACAAAGATTGATGACATGGACATGGGCTAGTATTTATAAGCAAGGAATTTGACAAGGATTGATGACATGGACAAGGGCTAGTATTTATAAGCAAGGAATTTGACAAGGATTGATGACATGGACAAGGGCTAATTAATTGGGTCACTAGCTAGAGTAGGGTGGGCTTGAGCCCAACAAGGTAGAAAGTCCAACAAGACTAACTATTGTGCATAATTAAATTACTACGCGTAATTAAGCATCCAAAAACCCAGGTAATTATTATTATAAAATAATAATTAATATTTCGCAGTCATAATATTCCGATTATGACAAAAGTTAAACGTGCGCACAAGTTCGCGGTTTATTCGAAACGTCAAATAACACTAACGGTTATAAAGGCTTCCAATGATCAAGTTATGTATCCTACGTACTCTAAGGCACGTTTTAACATATAAATGGAAGTAAACCACGTAAATCAAGTTTCCAGAGTATAAAGTAACACAGTACGCACAAATACGAAGTTTCGCAAAAACACAAGGCACAAAAGCAAGTCGAAAAAGCCGGGTCGTTACACTTGAAGATTATTAAAACGAAATATTTGTTCAATTTGACTTGCCGTGTAGTATGGTTCCATTGGTGGTTGGTGGCTTCGACCGGTAGAAGATGAAGATGCGGAATTACTTGCCGACTTTGGTAACTTTGGCCCCCACTCCGCGTTGGTGTCCGGTTCGCTCACCCAAAACTTCATCCATGATATCGGTCTCGTCTCTTCCCGGTTGTTCATTTAGCAATCGCTTCATTTCTTTCTACAAGGTTAAACAAATATTAATATTATATATATATATATATATATATATATATATATACGTTTCGGGACTTATATATATATATATATATATATATATATATATATATATATATATATATATATATATATATATATATATATATATATATATATATATACCATTTGACTTATATTTATATTTATATGTAGTACACCAAAATCTATGAAAATTTATTACTTACGTAATCCTGTTTTGGTTTGAAAGCGTTAGTCCACGTGGTTCCGTCCTTGGGTTTGTGGAAGAGCTTGTAATTTTTGATAGGACCGAAAGGTTGCGGACTGTGCTTTACCTTATTATCGTTCTTCAAACACACACAAAATAACTTAAATGTATATAAATCAAATAACATATTTTCTAACATTTTATCATTTATGTAAAACATTAAAAACAAGGAGGTTCAAGTAATTTACCAAATGTTTAATTATCGATTTGCTTCCATGCAAACTGTGGTATTGGACACAAGACCGGTTTTTTGCATTTTGCTCACAACGCTTTTGGTATTCTTCGTTAAGCATCAAGTCAACAAAAGGATTCCAGAGATCGGCTTCAATGTCCGGTGGTGGGTGGGAACGAATAAAATTCATATCATTAGGAAATTCGTTTACAAGGACTTTGTAATAACCTTGTTGTTCACTTTTTGCGTTTTTCCATCTATCCCCCGCTATCTTGTTAATAGCAGCTCGGACTTGTTGTTCTCTCTCCGATTGTAGCCAAGTTTCAATTTTAAAGAAATTCTATGAAAAAAAATAATAGATATATTAGAAGATTGTATATAAGAAACGCATATATATACATATATATACATATATACATATATACATATATATATATATATACATATATATATATACACACGTGTATATATATATACACGTGTATATATATATATATATACACGTATATATATATGTGTATATATATACGTGTGTATATATATATACGTGTATATATGTATATACGTGTTTATATGTATGTATATGTATAAGTACTAATTAGTTAAACTTACGCGGATATTAATCCAAACTAATTCTTTTGAAGAACTTGGCACATCCGCCCAACACGCGTAATGTTTCGGGAACTTTGGGGACCTAACAACACTAGCTATCAAATTAACAAACATTGAACTATTAGGGCCTATCGGATTAACTGTTCTCCACGTAAAATCAAAGTCAATGTCGAGTGGTCCGTGAGCATCTCTTCTTTTTCGTAAACCTATGTTTTTTGTTTTTCCCCGTTTACCCCTTGCATTAGGTTGGGGATCGTCATCTTGGCCACCGGCCCCAGCACCGATCATTAGGAAAATGAGAGAAAATAAATTCATCTGCATAAATACAAATAAAGTGAATAGAACAATGATATATACATTTACATTTATATATATATATATATATATATATATATATATATATATATATATATATATATATACATTAAACTATAGTGTATGTGTGTGTGTGTTTGTGTGTGTATACATATACATATATTTCATGCGAAAAATTTAAAAAGACATTCATAGAAATAACATTCATAAAAATATTAAACATTTGATTACAACAACAAGCGTTTTTTGATAAATGACAAGAATTACACATCAATAATCATCATCATCGCTAGAGTAAGCTTCATTTAGAGGAATTTGGGGATTTAGCTCATCGTCAGCCACCACATCATCATCATCATCATCATCATCATCATCACAAATGTCATCATCATCATCATCAACTTCATCATCATCATTAACTTCATGTGTTGGTGGATTAACTTCATGCGTTGGTGGATTAAACTGAATTGGTATTGATTCTCCGGGTACACTCATACTTGTATAAGTCATATTATCTAAATCATCATCAAGGCTAAGATCGGATGAATTGGTTTCGTGTACAACATCCCGTATGGTGTCTTCGATAATGTCCCTATCCCAGAGTTTTCGATGATGTACCTCATGAACGACCTTCCAGCTGCTAGAGGTTTGTGAAGGATCGTCGATGTAAAAGACTTGTTGAGCTTGTGTCGCAAAAATGTGTTGATCATCTTCGTACCACTCATCTTTCGTGTAAATAGTAGTTATGTTATTCACTTTAACTGTACGTTTACGATTTCGGGTGTTCTCAGTATTGAACCACCGGCATCTGAATAACACAACACTAAATGCACCACCATAATGCAACTCAACAATATCTTCCAACCGACCATAATACTTAGAGACACGAGCACCGGCATCTGCGAGTGTTGCAATTCCATTATTTTGTGTTGTGCGTCGATCATCGCGATTGCTAACCACAAACCTAACATCATTCACATTGCAGGCACTGTAATGGTTTGAGGTACCCACCGGTCCTTCAGATAGACAGATCAATTCATCGCTATACTTCGATCCGTCAACTGACCGTAGTTCACGTATCTATTAAAAAATAGTTATCAAATGTAAATTAAATATATATATATATTTATATATATATTTATATATATATATATATATATATATATATATATATACACACACACAATGAGTTTACCTGGTTGGTGAACCAACTAGGAAAATTTGTTTTCATGTCCATATTGGGGTTCTCTGCTTTAAACCGACTGTAAATGTTCAAAGAGAATTGTTAGTATGATCAACGTTTACACAGTTAAGTCATTATAAATTCATATTTTAGTATAATGACTTACATTTTGTATTCTTCAATGTCAGAACAATTGTCGAGTATATACCAGTGAAGTTTATCCTGAACATCCCGGGCCAGAGATTTGAACACACCTTTACTGATAAATTTACATAACGAGTTGAACACACGAAACTCACATGACCTAATTGGCCCGTCCGCATATCTGTCAGAACGATTAAATCTCATCTGTATACCTTCAAGAGACATTGAACATGCAGTTAATGCTTCATCGGCAACGTACCCCTCAGCTATACAACCTTCAGGCTTAGCTTTATTTCTAACATAATTTTTTAGTTTTTTCATGTATCTCTCAATTGGATACATCCACCTCATGTAAACAGGCCCTCCATATATAGCCTCTTCCGGTAAATGCATGACCAAATGAATCATTATGTCAAAAAAAGCTGGAGGGTAAATTAACTCGAGAGTACATAACAGTTTAATCAATTGTTTCCGAGCTTTCAACATGTCTGCCACCATTAACTCTTGAGCACAAATTTGCTTAAAGAATGCGCATAGCTGCATTATTGGTGTAGAAATGGTTTCGTCCAAAAACGCGTTAACTCCGACCGGTAATAATCGTTGCATCATGATATGGCAATCGTGAGATTTCATGTTCGTAATGTTGGTATTATCCTTGTTCACTTTGTGCCTGAAGTTTGATCCAAACCCATCTGGAAGTTTTACTTCTTTAATGAATTTACAGAAACTTACCCTGTCTTCGGGTTTTAAAGAGTATTTGGGAAGAGGTTTGAAGAATTGCCCATCTTTTTTACCATTGGTTTTAGGTTTGAGCCACAAATCTTTTCGAATACCCAATTTTTCCAAGTCAACTCGTGCATTGTGAGTGTCTTTGGACTTGTCATTCATTAATAAGGTACCCAAAATAGCCTCCAACACATTCTTTTCAATATGCATGACATCCAAGTTGTGTTGCAGTGGAAGATATTTCCAATACTCAAGTTCCCGAAAAATAGAAATTTTAGTCCAGTTGTGACGACAATTAGGGGGACGTTTTCCTTTTTCACCAACATTTGTATGATTTTTACCGGGATTACCAACTGGCAACAAATCTGTATGTTGGTTTTCGATATCAGCTACTTTGAACTTTCTAGGTTTAGAGGTATGATCAACCTTACCATTGAATTCTAAGCTTTCTCTGTATGGGTGATTTGATTCAAGGTTCGGTCTGTGACTGACAAAAACAATTTTGTTTTTCACACGCATAGCAGGAGTGTCCTCGTTACATGTAGGGCATGCTTTATAGCCTTGGCCACTCCAACCGGACAAACTACTACAGGCAGGATAATCGTTTATGGTCCAAATAAGCATTGCTTTCATTTGAAAATACGTGTTTGTAACTGAGTCATGTGTAACAACCCCTTCGGACCATAAAATCTTCAGTTCATCAACTAAAGGCCTCAAGTAAACATCAATATCTTTTCCAGGTGATTTAGGACCAGGAATTAACAGAGTCAACATGAGAGAACTTTCTTTCATACATATCCACGGCGGCGTATTGTACGTTGTCAATATGACTAGCCACATGCTGTAAGGATTATTCATGTTGCCGAATGGATTGAAACCATCAGCAGCCATCCCTAGTCGAACGTTTCTGGGTTCACGTGCAAAATCTGGATATCTTTTGTCAATTTCTTTCCAAGCTCGACCATCTACCGGATGATGCATCTTACCCTCTTCATTGCACCGCCCAGTAGCATGCCAAGTCATATCCTTTGCAGTGTATCTGGAACTGTACAAACATTTTAGTCTTGGAGTTATTGGAAAATAACGCAAAACTTTATTAGGAACTTTTTTCCCCGTTGTGCGTTCATATTTCCATCTACTCTCTTTACATATTGGACAGTTTTCCAAATCCTGGTATTCTTTATAAAACAAACAACAATCATTCTTACAAGCATGTATCGCTTGATACCCTAAACCGATCTTTCTCATCCACTTCTTAGTTTCGTAAAATGATTTCGGAATCGTGTTATTTGGGGGATGTGATTGTATGAGTAATTCTAACAATTGGTCGAATGAAGTATTCGTCCATTTGTTCGAGACCTTAATGTGTGTTAACTTGGCTAAAAACTCTAATGAGGACAACTTGCTACTGGGATATAGCTCAGTTTGGGTAGAGTCAATTAAATCCTCAAGAGCAGTTGCGGTCGTGTCATTCATAGTCTCATCGTCATTCGGACCTTCCTCCTCAAAATTAGGAACTTCCTCCAACTGAATATCGTGCAAGAAATTTCTTAGAGGGTCCGTTGTGTTGTGTACTTCGGGTGGTTGTGGTAGTTCACCGTGATGCCGCCATATGGTATAAGAGGGTTCAAACCCATATCTAGTTATATGGGCTTTTATCTGTTTAGGTTTAAGAAAAACCATATTACCACAATCTTTACATGGGCAACTACACTTACCGTGAGAATCCAAATTGTTCTTACACCTCTCAATAAATGCATTAAGACCACTAATAAAGTCAGAATTAAATGTATGTCGTATAGTAGTCCACCTCTTATCAATCGTCATAGATATTCCCTAATTAAATCAAGTTTAAAACAGAAAAAAACTTTAAAATTAAAAATACTTAATATATGTATAATCAAAGTCGGGTGGTCCAACTATGGAAGGCAACCTAACCCACTTTCTGAATGTTTTGTCTCAACTATGGATGCGCACAACTAATTTAATAGTTAGCAAAAATTCGGCAGCATTTCCCCTAAACTCCCCAAATATGTCGTATTAAACGCATATTTGTAGGAGTAAAGGGAAAATGTGTACCAAAATTTTTGTAACTAGTAAATAAGTTATACGCATCCACATCCTAAAAGAGACAAAACACACAGAAAGCAGTCCCAAAAAGGGGACCTTTCAAAGTTAATTTCTAATAAATTAACCTTGGATGGGTATTCTATAGGATTAATTAATTTGGAACCTAAGGTACAACTATTCCGAAATTAACCACTAAACCTAACAATGTTCATAAAACAATAAGCATAAACATAAACAGAAACATAAACAATAACATTTACACTTATACTTATACTTATACAAACTAAACATACAACTTTCATCATCAAACCCATCAATTTACTAACTAAATAAATACTTAATTTTCTAATTAAAAAAATACATAACTAAACATAACTTAATTTTCAGTTTATATTAATTAAAAAAATATTAATTTTCAACCTACATAACAAACATAATCAACATACATAAGCAAAATTCGGATTTAATTAATAGCAATAACTCAAAGCATGTTCTTCATGAGCATAAACATAATCACACACAAAGATCTTCAAAAAATACACACAAAATTCGGATTTAATAGCAATAACTCAAATTAAAGCATAAAAATTCGGATTTAACAATAATAAGCAAAAAAAAAAATCGGATTTAACAAAAATAAATGAAGAACATACCTTAGTTAGTGTTATAGGAGTAAGATTATGTTGGATTAGGAAGGATTTGGTTGGATTAACCTCAAAATCGCCGGAGTTTGTGTCGGAGTTTTTTTTTTTTTTTTTTTTGTGATAAGCTCGACAGGCTGCCAGCAGCTTTTGGCCAATTTTTTTTTCCGAACGACTTTTCCCAGACGACATGTCGTCTGAGAAGCTGCTGGAGGGAAAACCAAAAATTTTTTGGAGCCAATTTTTTACGGTACAATAATTGGAGCTTATCTTTCCGGACGACATGCGGTCGTCCGGGAAAAGTTGGTCAAACATTCAGGAAAAAGCGAGAAGAAAAAGCAGAAATTTTTGTCGGTATGTGGCTTTTTGCGGACGACTTAAAGTCATCCGGGAAACCCCTGTCCGGAAAAAGCATTTTCCTTGTAGTGTGTCCGATCAACCAAGACCACCCAAGTCACCACCTTTCTTCCTTCTTTTCTGTTTCCTGTATTCTTATTCAAACACCACGTACCATGAAGCCACCTTGTATTCCTTTCTTTCATATAATCCCAAACCGTCTTTCACTGCCACGTTGGTATGTTTTTTATTTTCTTGATTCAAAACCAAACCACATCACCATTAGTGCTCTTGTTATCAAACTTAAACACCTACTGCCACTTCCTCTTGTCGTTCAAAACAAACCCAACAAACCACACCTACAACTTTCGAAAACCAATTGTAATCATGGTTAACTTCTGCAATCTTTATCACCCGCTTTTGATAACAATAATTATGTCAGGAACACTACCTAACATGTATTTATTTCCTTTTCATACTTGGTGGCCGACAGCCTTTAGAACAAAGACAAACACTACATGGTTAATTCATTTGAGGAGTGGGAGCAGGTATAATTATTTAATCTATTTTCTTTCTGACCGAAATACATTCATATTCCTTGGGCTTTGATTTTGCTTTTATTAAATAGGCTATACATGGGCCTTTAGTTACAACTTAGGCTCATGAAATCATTGTTGGGCCTATTGTACGAAAACCGTCCAATAAATCATACCCAATATGCTTCAACTTTTGTTTCTTTGTCTAACCTAGACTGACGATGTATGCTGGATGCTATGGTTATAATAATGGCGTGATATATAAGATAAAAGATGGTGATTAAGGTTTGATGAATGAGATACAATGATGATGATTATGTTATAACTTTGAATATGATTAAGAGTTGAGGTATAATGACAGTGATGATGAAATGATCATATGATGTATTATGATGATAATTATAATGATCGATTATGATTCATGATGTATGATGATGTTACGGTGTATGTGTGATGATGAGTGAAGATTATAACGATGATGAATGATGATGAATGACTACTGTGACGATGATATAAATGATATGCTGTAAGTATGATAAAGATTAGAAGATGATAAATAGTTTGGGTTTAGTTTATGAATAATAAGAAGAAAAAGGATAACAGGAAAGAACCGGTTAAATATATTTGGCGTGGGAATAATTACAGAAGAACAGGAACCGGATGGATGGTTGAGGGTGTTGTCGGGGAGCGAGAGGTTGCGGGTTCGAGTTCTGTTACGGGTAGTTTATTTTTTTAGCCTATCTTGAGGTAGTCACTTATCATTATTATTAGTATTATTATTATCTTTATTATTATTGTTATTATTATTAATTATTGTTGTTATTATGTTAATATTAATTATATTATTAATATTTCTATCATTTGTGATTACTAAGAAATATTAAAAGTATTATTATTTTCATTAACATTAGTATTTGTACCATTTTATAAGTAGTAGTATTATATTATTATTATTATTGTTGTTGTTATTATTATTAACATAGGTATTATTATTTTAGATATTATAGTTATTATTATTATTACTGTTATTATTATCATTCTTATTATTAAAAAGTATTAAAAATATTATTTTTAATAAGATTACATTTATTATTAAAACTATCATTAGTATTATCATTTTTATCATTATAAGTATTATCATTATTATTATAACAAATAAATATTTTGGTATACTTATTTCATATACTATACTACATAATTTTTTATATAAAATATTACTATCTACAATTTTATATATATAATTAATTTACATATGGTATAAATATATTTTTTAAAATAATCATATATATATATATATATATATAAATATTAATTTTGATACATTATATAATATTTTAAGTATATATAAAAATTATAATAAATGATATATACATTCTAATAAAAATACTGTAATAAGAATTGGATATGTATAAATAATAGATGATCATAATATTGGTTTACTATTATTATATGTGTTAATATTACGTGATAAATAATTGATATAGGTTCGTGAACCCAAGGCCAACCCTATACTTGTTCAATGTCGTTCTATGTATTTTTACTACAAAATACATTAGGTGAGTTTCATTTGTCTTTTTACCCTTTATATTTTTGGGCTAAGAATACATGCGTAACTTTTATAACTGTTTTACGAAATAGACACAAGTAATCAAAACTACATTCTATGGTTGAATGATCGAAATTGAATATGCCCCTTTTAGCTTGGTAGCCTAAGAATTAGGGAACAGACACCCTAATTGACGCGAATCCTAAAGATAGATCTATGGGCCTAACAAACCCCATTCTGGAATTTGGAATGCTTTAGTACTTCGATTTTATCATGTCCGATGTGGAGTCCCGGAATGAGGGGGATATTCCATATGCATCCACGTTAGTTCGGTTACCAGGTGTTCACCATATGAATGATTTTTATCTCTGCAGTTTGCGAAATGCCTGATGTGAGATGGTAGTTATGAAAATATGAAATCTTGTGGTCTATTAAAATGATGGAAATGAATGATTATGATAAACTAATGAACTCACCAACCTTTTGGTTGACACTTTAAAGCATGTTTATTCTCAGGTTTGAAAGAAATCTTCCGCTGTGCATTAGCTCATTTTAAAGATATTACTTGGAGTAATTCATGACATATTTCAAAAGACGTTGCATTCGAGTCATTGAAGTTCATTAGAGATTATTATTAAGTAAATGACAGATTAGGTCATTTATTTTTTGGATATTATGAAATGGTATGCATACCTGTCAACTTTCGATGAAATGAAAGGTTGTCTTTTAAAAACGAATGCAATATTTGTAAAAATGTATCATATAGAGGTCA
Source organism: Rutidosis leptorrhynchoides (assembly GCF_046630445.1). Classification (NCBI taxonomy): domain Eukaryota; kingdom Viridiplantae; phylum Streptophyta; class Magnoliopsida; order Asterales; family Asteraceae; genus Rutidosis; species Rutidosis leptorrhynchoides. The sequence continues at coordinate 407,301,115 of NC_092343.1, forward strand.
AGTACCTCGCGATGTAATCAACTATTATGAATCGTTTATAATCGATATGGACTTCGTCCGGATGGATTAGGACGGGTTGTTAAAATCGGAGCTAAAACGAAGATTCTAGAGCAAAAACGGTGAAAGACAAGAAATCAAGTTAGGATCCAGTGAATCAAGGCTGACCAGACCAAAAACGGCCTGCCATACGGCTTGCCATACGGCTTGCCATACGGCTTGCCAGTATGGCAAACGGCCTGCCAAACGGTCCAGCAAACGGCCTCAAGAAACGGGCTGCCATGCAAACGGCTTGCCAAATACGGCCTGCCAAACGGCTTGCGAGCCGTTTGCAGGCAATTTTCTAGTCTATTTAAAGGGCTTTTGTCATCCAATTTCCACACACCTCTCTTCACTCTCTCACTACAATACACTTTCTCTCACTAGAGCTTTCAAGGCCTTCTCACCTCCGAGCGGGAAATTAAGTACCCGGAGGCGAACGCCGAAGATTGTAATAGGAGCGGTCTAGAGGATGTCAGCACTTGTAATGGTCCAGATCTCGTCTGTAAATGGTGAACGCTTTCCTTAATTTAATAAAGTTATTATCTTGAGTTGCTTTCATCTTGCATGATTATCTATCTGTTACAATTGTTTATTATGTGTTGAATATTTTATCTGAAACTTATCATACTGTTATGCTGAAACCTTGACGGTTTAGAAGTTTAATTTACGGATCACCCTTTCTGCTTATTCACGTGGCTATAACCTAGTATTAGGACCTGATCAACCCTAGGATACAAGGTAAGTAGTTATGTGTGCTTAACTTCGCAATAGGGATATAGTACCTACGTACGAATAACCACTTATTCGTCATAGAAGAGCTACCCATTTAGGTTGTGATTAGAGTTAGCAATAGAGAGTTCAGTGAACACTAGCTTACTCAAAAGCATGATTCACGTCAGAAGCAATGTTCTTGAGATGTTGTAAGATGATCCGGGGTTGAATAAGTGATCGTAAAGGAGAGACTTCTATCCCAATTAGCAGTACTTTAGAATATCTAAGATTGCACATCTGTTAATGTTAAGGCATAGCATAGTGATTAAGTGGTAGGATATTGCTTTAGTCAGACCAACTAGGATTAAGAAAAGCTGAGACTTTACTTTCTGGGTATACCACTTTGTTCATGTACCTTGGATTCATTCCATAAGGTCGTTTAAACCTTTTAGGTTAACGTTGGGAGTAGGGATATCCGTCTTAGCCAGAATCTTCAAGGCCTAAACTCTTAGTGACAAATCAGTTAGGTTCATAGCCCAGTTGATTGAGGTTTAGTGTTTACCCTAGGAAGTTGAACTTTTGCGATAATTCCCCTTCAGAATACTATTCTTCATACCCATCTATCTTTACTTTTATAGTCAAATTACTGTTTTACTTAGTTAATCTAGATCTATCACCTCTTGTCACTAGGGTTAACTATATAGGCACTTTTATCCCACATTACTGAGCAAACATACAAAAATATGTACCTGAGTTATATTTACCACTTACTCGTTAAAACGAAGACAAGTAGGTGAGTTATAGCTAGGAACCCCAGCAAAATATAAATAATAAAACCATTACTCACCCTCGTGGTAGCTGATTCAAACGCGTCGCGGCCTAACGACACCGCGTAAATAAAACCGTCCGTTTTGGCCATATCAAGGAAGGTACAAATGATTTAAGCATGAAGGTAGTTACTGCTCACTGGTTTTGTGTTTTAGTATAGGGGTAATAAAATAAAAATATAGAGCGTATTTTTTTTATTTTTTAAAAAAAGTTAGGTTCGGGGATAGATATGATATGAGAATGGAGGATAAGGAAGATCAAGAAGAAGGGGTAAAGATGTGAGTAGTAAGGCATAATGTTTACTATTGACAATGATGGAAGTAGTCGCCGTCGGTGGATTAGAGGGAATGAGTGAGAATGAAGATGAAGATGAAGATGAAGATGAAGAGAGTAGGTTAAGAATGAGAGGATCCAGAGACCATGTGTAGTTCATTGTTGTTGGTACGTGCGTAAGCGGAAGGTAAAAATGATTTAAGCATGAAGGTAGTTACTCCTAACTAGTTTTGTATTTTAGCATAGGGTAATAAAAAAATATAAAGCGTATTTTTTTTATTTTTTTAATAAAGTTAGGTTTGGGGATAGATATGATATGAGAATGGAGGATAAGGAAGATCAAGAAGAAGAGGTAGAGATGTCAGTAGTAAGGCATAGTGTTTACTTTTGATAATGGAGGAAGTAGTCGCCGTTGGTAGATTAGAGGGAATGAGTGAGGATGAAGATGAAGATGAAGATGAAGATGAGGATGAAGAGAGTAGGTTAAGAATGGAAGGATCCAGAAACCATGTGTAGTGCGTTGTTGTTGGTACGTGTGTGTAAGCTGAAGGTACAAATGATTTCAGCATGAAGGTAGTTACTGCTAAGCGGAAGGTACAAATGATTTAAGCATGAAGGTAGTTACTGTTCACTAGTTTTGTGTTTTAGTATAGGGGTAATAAAAAAATATATAGCGTATTTTTTTTATTTTTTTTTATGAAAGTTAGGTTTGGGGATAGATATGATATTAGAATGGAGGATAAGGATGATCAAGAAGAAGGGGTAGAGATGTGAGTAGTAAGGCATAGTGTTTACTATTGATAGCGGAGGAAGTAGTCACCGTCGGTGGATTAGAGGGAATGAGTGAAGATGAAGATGAAGAGAGTAGGTTAAGAATGGAAGGATCCAGAGACCATGTGTAGTGCGTTGTTGTTGGTACGTGTGTTTAAGCTGAAGGTACAAATGATTTAAGCATGAAGGCAGTGGCGAAAGTAGGATCTTTTTCACTGCGGGCAAAAAAAAAATTAAACCGTAGCAATTTTTTTGGCCAAAATATGGAGGTTTTGAGGCAAAAAATTCAAGTTTTAAGGCAAATTATGGAGGATTTTTGGCAAAATTTTAAAGTTTTTGGGCAAAATTTGAAGGTTTTGGGGTAAAAGCTGGAGAATTTTGGGCAAAATTTGAAGGTCTTGGGGAAAAATATGTAGGTTTTGCGGAAAAGAAATCCAATGGGAGCAAAGTCGAAAAACCTAAAATTTTTACATTGAAAATTGCAAATTCACTGGGGCGGCTGCCCCCTCTGTCCCCATTAATTTTGGCCACTGCATGAAGGTAGTTATTGCTCACTAGTTTTGTGTTTTAGTAAAGGGGTAGTAATATATTATATAAAAAATATATTATAATATTATAAATGTAATTAGATATTATAAGTATAATTAAATTAAACATAATTTTATGTCGACAAAAAACATATTTAGTTTATGTTCAATGTTTGTTTCTAATCTACACCTTTCAGTAACATGTACCCTACAACCACCCATCAAAATTAAGGTGTTTGTATATAATGATAAAGAGAAAATAATTAGATTATGCTTGATTAAGCTAGTCTTTAGTTGTTTGAAGGTAAAATTCAAAATTAGTTAGAATTGTAGCTTGAGCGTGTAAATTTACATATAAACACATGATATTTAATTATACAAATGGTATTTATCAAATTTTTTATTTCATAAACTCATAACTCATTTTTATAAACCAATTCAACGAGCTTTTTTCTGAAGTTTTTTTTCCATAAGTTGATAAAATTTATCTGTTAAACAGAAGCTAAAACTTATAGGAAAAATAACATTGAACTCTCATAAGTACATAGAGAATAAGGTTTTTTAAGAAGGGATCTGTTTATTATGATTCATAATGTTTAGAGATGTGTTTTCTACATTAGTTAGTGAGAATGTTAGTTGTGTGAGTACGGGAGAGGAATGATAATAAACACTTTCTCTTCATATATTTTGAATTGTTTCTTCGATTTCTATAGAATGAGTAACGAAATGCACCACGCGTTGTTGCGGTGCATTTGGGTTGTTGTGGTTTTGTTTTTGTTTAGTTTGGGGTCTTAGTCTAATATTATTTAATATCATCGGTGTTTGTTTATTGCGCAACATTAATTATTTACATAAACAAAATGGGTACGACAATTGTCGTGTTATTTTGTTACATATACAGAGATTGTTTTAAAGCTATTTCCCTTTTTTTTCTTGGTATCTTTGTCTTTATTTTCTGGAAATAACATTCTTTTTGCGGTTGTCTTGGTTCCATATTCTTCCTGCTTGGAGATATTGATATTGAAGCTGTTAGGCTTGTTATTTATATCTTAGGGGAGTGATCCGTACACAATTAAATTTTAGCCATATACAACCGAATATGGTTTATGATGTTGTACAATACCACAATATTAAGAATGTTTGGTTGTGTATGGCTAAAAATTAGTTGTGTACGAATCATCACTCATATCATATCACTTGCATTTTGAGACAAGTTGAATTGTGCCCGTGCGTTGTTGTGAAAAATGATTTCAATTTATACTTTAAACACAATTTCAATAATTTATAAAAATAATACGCATATCGACGATCGTTCAATACCTATATATATTTTGTCCTATTTTTATTATTAGTATTCCTTTAAAAGATATATCAAATTAATTGTCATAAATAGTTAGCATAATCTCTAGTCGAAGAAGCTAATAAAATAATATATTTAATTAAAAAAATGTCTTAAAATTTTACTAGAATATTAAATAATTATAATTAATTATAAATAATAAAACAATAATAATATAGTACTTAGTATATAGTTAATGTACTTGTGAGAGATAGTATATGATTACATGGTTTGTGTGAGATACTTAGATGTCGTTTAATAGAGAGGCAAATAGTATATAAAGTAATAATTTGAACTAGTTTAATGACCTTATTTGCATCTACAATCTTCTTACCGTTAAAAATTACCTAAAAAATGAGGTGATATCTAGGACAAGTCCTGATCTTATTGATGCTCGGTGCGAGATAAGAAAAGTATGCCCCATGAATTTTTGTAAGAAGTCAATCAACTACTTTTTTGAATTTAAAATCTATTTAGGCTACTTGTTTCATGTTCATAGTATACTTGCTTGGTCATGTTTTTGTTTGCACCCGTTTAATTGGTTTGGCCTTTTGTGTTTCGACTCGTTCCTAAAATGATTTTGTTTTGGTGGTTAGTTTATTTTAGCTGTGATTGGTTTTTTTAGGTGTGAGACGGTCCGGTCATATTCGTTTCTTGTATTTTTGAAGGGTTCTTTCATTTTTGGTGAGTGATCTAAGTTTTGTGAAAGTTATTAGTTTTAAGTGAATAATAATAATAATAATAATAATAATAATAATAATAATAATAATAATAATAATAATAATAATAATAATAATAATAATAAAAATAATAATAATAATAATAATAATAATAATAATAAGGGGTGTATAAATGAGAATTTAATTGGAGTAGGCATCTTGTATACTCTGTATACAAGTATTAATTTATTTCCCGGGAAAAACAAGTATATTAAGTACTACGTATATATATATATATATATATATATATATATATATATATATATATATATATATATATCTAAATTTATACTTTCTATTAAATTCTTAAAATGATGATGTCATAAATAAGGATTATCAAAAGTTTAAAAAAATTTAAAAAATGAAAAGAAAAATTCTAAGCCCACCTTGATGATGTTATTAAAATAATTAATTGTATTTAATAAAAATATTAACATGGTAATTGTATAATATAATGATAAAACACCCTAATGACCATATGTACAATATTTGAAAGATTATGTACAACCTTATGGTAAAACATCCCATGATCATATATACAATATTTGAAGCATTATGTACAACTTTATGATAAAACACCTACATGACCATCTGTACAAACTTTAAAACAAATTGTACAATCTTCTACAGACATGTATAAATTTTAAAGCATATTGTAACCTTCATATAATAATTATATTTTAATTTTCTAAAAAAATAAAGAGACATTTGTTATTACTTATGTTTATTATTAAAAATATAAATACTCAATTTTTAAGCAAAATTTATTATTATTATTATTATTTATTTTCATTATTATGATTTTAATTATAATGATTATTTTTTTATTATTAATATTCAAAAATGGATTCTCTTTACGAGATTAATTACGTTACATATGTATGCGAAAATACATGTCTCTATATATTTGTAAAAATAACGACAAGTTTCTTGGTCAAAATCCGTGGTTCCATGGGTCGTTAAACTAAATGACTTAAATATTTACATTCATTTAATACATAAACATATCATTAAACTGTTTCGTTTAAATACACCCGTAATTTCACGGGTCATTTCACTAAGTATAACTTTAAATCTTTAAATCAAATCAATACCCTAGAAATTGAACGGAGTAATTCATCTGAGTTGTATATATATTACGAGGTACACAATCTATAGGGGCATCTTTGTACAGTAGTTACAGGGGCCTATATTGTTTTAAGTATCAAAATTTAAGGACCTACACTATACTACTCCTATACTATAAAGGGGTAATTAATTAAATATATTCACACATCGTCTTCTTCATAGCATCACCTGCAACTAAATATTACCTTAAACAACCATAACTTTTAAAACTTCCAAAAACTTATGTAAATTGAAATTAAAAATCTAACCTTACATTTTTTTTTTTTGAAAGGAAAGTTGTTGGCATCGAATGCTCTCATTTGCCACGCACGCACACGCTTTCGGACAGGAAGCCCGAACTGCGTTACAGGGATCTGAACCTTAAACCATCTCGAGGGACAGGCGGTCGGACCTGGGTCCTGAATACGGGTCGATAAATCCTTCCCCGGGGGCGATCCGACTTTCAGGAAATAAATCTCACGAATATTTTTAAGAGAAGACTCGAAATTGAGACCTCCCCACCCACATCCCAATGCACAAATGCAAAGGGGTGAATCACTAGACCACTAGGGTGAGTTCATAACGTTCATATAACTAGATTTAATGACTTAAAATCATTTTTTCCAACTACAAAAATTCAGATTCGATATGAAAAACTTGATGCCCCTTGTTGGTTGTTGCCCAGTGCGGTCGCACTCCCTGCCATACCCTAGGTCCGGCCCTCATACCATGCCACTCGCAATTCTTCTTACCTTAGCAAGTAACCTTACCAACTTAGGTTTTTCTTACAAAAAAGGTAACTTTAACACGATTTAAAAAAAAAAAAAAAACAAGCATTATATTGATACAAAACGAACAAAATACATCGGATAACAGAGGAGCCCAGAGAAACCTCAAAAACCTATGAGAATAAAGAAAAAAAACCCGCTAAAGGAACTAAATACAAAACAAAACGAGGAACACGAATATCACTAAGAAAGAATTAGCCAATTCTAGATCTAAATTGTGACGATGAAATGTAGAACCGCGGGTTTATAAGCCATTGGTGCCAATCCAACGAAGCCTTTTTAAGTGTTTAGAGATAAATCCAAAACTTTTCGATTGAATATTGGTGAAAGTAGAAGCCGTATTCCATGGAACATTCTTGAAGACAGCTTTGTTTCGGGCTTTTTAAATGAAGTAGCAACAAACCCATTTCACACTTTGACATATACTTTTTCCCATCCTTGAGGGGTTTTGAAGAAAGGATGAGTTGTAGAGAGCTTGCTCCATCGATATAGAGTTAATGTTGAAGATGTTCCACCATTTTAAAAATAACCCCCATAACTCTAATACCTTGACGCATTTTGTTAAACAATGGTTCACCGATTCGATTTCGTTCGAGCATAAAGGTCCATTTTCTTGCAACAAAGATCCTTTTCCTAACCAATTCAAGTTTAATCGATAACAATAATAATAATTTAATATCTCATAAATTTTGTGGTGTGACAAAATCTAACCCACCCTCGAACTATACTACCGATTACGTTTTGTCTTTTCTTTGAATGGATTTTTCATAAAATTAACAGAATTATTTTAAATTTTGTAACATAAAATTCTCCTCTCTATCTATAACCTATTATATGGCAAATACATCACTCTACAAAATACCCTACAGCCTATTCTCAACAATTTCTCACTGCTTGACACGTGTCCTTTTCAAATGATGTATACATTCCTTCAATCCAAAAGATTTATACCAGCGATTTACAGTTGAATCCGTTTAACGTTTTTTATTTTTGGAGTTCATCGATCTACAATCAAACCAATGAATACAAATTAAACCTAAAAACCGCTTATGACTTCTCCCTCAAACAATCCGTTCAATCATTCTCATCAATTAGGGCAACCGAATTACAATGTTTTGGAAAACGGTCACGATTATTCTGTAAAAATCATCACAATCCAGTCGTTTGCAACACTCAATCGATCTTTAATAATCGATTTGTATCCTTCTTATAGTTTCACGGCACAAAATTGAGGAAGAAATCCTTGATTTTTACGAGATGATGATGATCTGATGATTAAACAAAATCCGTGATTTTTACCAGATGATGATCCTGTTAAAATACAATGCAAATTTAGAATAATATGGAATTAGTATATGTATATATGTAAAATATCTAGATATTAATATGTATAAGAAAATATCTAGATATTAGAAAATAAAAGAAAAATCTAGAAAAGAAAAATATAGATATTTGTATAGAAATATCTAGATATTTATTTATTCATGGAAATATCTAGTTTCTAGAAACTTCCATGGAGTAGTATAAATATAGGTGAGGATTTCATTTGTGAAGTAAGTTGTGAGAGTTGTGAGTAAGAGTGAAATAAGAAGTGAGTTGTGAAGAAGAGAAGAAGAGTGTGAGTTAGCGAAAGTAGAGAAGAGAAAGCTTGTAAGTAATATTGTAATTGTAATTTAATATAAGTGTTTTTGTTAAGTTTCCCGATCAAGCCTTAGTTTGTGTTTAAGTTCTTAGTGCACTTTTGTTGTTCTTATTATATGGTCGGCTCTGCCGCCTAAGTAATACATGGTCGGTTATACCGCCCAAAGATATATGGTCGACACTGTCGCCTAAGTACATTGTGCACTAAGGATTTATAAAATTAAAGGCTAAACAACGCCAAAGTGTTGGTGTAGTGAGTCTTGTATAGTCTAGATCCTCTATAGTGGGTGTGTTGGGCTCGTCGAAGCTTCCAACAATTGGTATCAGAGCGGGTCGTTCGGGATCATTTCTAGTGGAGGAAATCGGTAAACGTTGGACGTTTACATCGACTTGTTTTCACCAAGGCTCTAAGGGAGATTCTGTCGGAGCACAGTTAGGAACTGTGAAAGCTCATCGGTCAGGGACCAAGCTTATTGGACGTTGGACGTCATGATGGCAGATCTTGCAAGTACGAGCAGTGGAATCAAGAGTCTCAATAACCACAACTATGGTTATTGGCGGACTTGCATAGAATCCTACCTACAAGGATAGGATTTATGGGAAATAGTTGCTGGCAGTGACACAACGCCTCCACCGAAAGAAAATGCTGAAGCCTTGAGAAAATGGAACATCAAGGCCGGGAAGGCTTTATTTATATTGAAGACTACAATCGAGGAGGATCTATTGGAGCACATCCGTGACGAGAAAACACCAAAGGCAGCTTGGGAAACTTTTGCAAAATTATTTTCAAAGAAGAATGAAGCACGCCTCCAGCTCTTGGAAAATGAGCTCGCGGGTATCTCACAAGGAAGTCTGTCTATTTCTCAGTACTTCACCAAGGTGAAATCAATTTGCCGTGAGATATCTCAACTTGCTCCTGAAAAGAAAGTGAGTGATGCAAGGATGAAGAGAATTATCATCCACGGCTTAAGATCCGAGTATAATGGATTTATAGCCGCTGTGAGAGGATGGCCTACTCAACCATCATTAATAGAGCTGGAGAATCTATTGGCAAATCAAGAGGCATTAGCCAAGCAGATGAATGAAGTAACCGTAAAAGACGGAGAAGATGCACTCTTCACCAATAAAAAGAAAGCAACATCTCGAAGACAAGAGGCGATGAAAGAAAGTAAGACATATTGGTGGAAGGGTCACCCAAAATCAAAAGGCAACGCTTCAGGGGGAGCTCAACAAGGAAGAAGAGATCATCGCCAACAATACGGGGAAAATGATAAGAGAAAGAATGGTGAATGCTTCAATTGTGGCAAGAAGGGTCATTTTGCTCGAGAATGTAGATTCCCCAGAAGGCGAACTTTCGAAGGAAATGTGGCTGCCGCAAGAGATGAGAAGAAAGAGGTCACATTCGAAGCAACCATTAATGAGGAAACATGGGATGCAGAAGCAGGACTCTCCGTTGAAGCTGACATGGATGATCAAGCTCTTGCAGCAACCTTAAAGTCAAAAATAAACTACAAAGATGATTGGATCATTGATTCTGGGTGCTCAAATCATATGACCAACGATGTGACGAAGCTGCAAGAAATGGAGGATTACAAAGGAAAGAGAGTCGTGTTGACAGCCAACAATTCAAGATTGTCTATTTCTCACATTGGAAAGACAATAATTCCAAATGAAGGCGGCTCTCATAAGCTCCAACTCAAGAAGGTGTATCTTGTCCCTGACCTAAAGAAGAATTTACTGTCAGTACCACAATTGACAGCAGAAGGGAATTATGTGCTCTTTGGACCAGAAGATGTGTCCGTATTCAAGAGAGTAAAGGTGGTTGGCAATCCAATTATGCAAGGAAAAAGAATAGAGTCGGTCTATGTACTATCTGCTGAAACAGCATATGTGGATAAGACTCGAAAGAATGAGACTGCTGATCTGTGGCATGAACGTCTTGGGCATGTGGGATACAATAAGTTAAAGGAGATGATGGTGAAACGCATAGTAAATGGGCTTCCTCAAATTGATATCCGAACAGATACAATATGTGCTGGATGTCAATTTGGCAAAGCTCACCAATTGCCATTCAAGGAGTCACAACATCAGTCCAAGACACCACTAGAGCTCATACACTTAGACGTCTTTGGCCCAGTGAAACAAACATCACTTGGAGGAATGAAGTATATGGTGACATTCATTGATGAATTCTCAAGGTATGTGTGGGCTTACTTCATGAAGGAAAAGTCGGAGACTTTTCAGAAGTTTAAAGAGTTCAAGAAGAAGATAGAAAGTGAGCTCAATAATAAGATTAGGTGCTTACGCACAGATAATGGAGGAGAATATTTATCGACTGAGTTCAATATGTATCTTGAGAAGCACAAGATCAGAAGGCAATTAACTTGCGCTAATACTCAACAACAGAATGGAGTGGCAGAATGTAAGAATCGTCATCTTGCTGAAACTTGTCGAAGTATGCTTCATGGTAAGAATGTACCAGGAAGATTTTGGGCCGAATGTATGAGGAAGGCTTCATACGTGATTAACAGACTCCCGCAAACAAAGTTGGGATATATTTCACCATATGAAAGATTATGGAAGATCAAGCCAACCGTCAATCATCTCAAGGTTTTTGGATGTGTATGCTGCGTCTTCATGCCAGATCATCTCCGAAGCAAATTTGATAAGAAGGCAATTCGATGCATTTTTGTAGGTTATGATGAATCAAGAAAAGGATGGAGATATTGTGATCCAAATACTGGAAAGTGTTATACTTCAAGAAATGTGGTATTTGATGAAGCTTCTTCATGGTGGTCACCTCAAAAGATAGAGCTTCCAGAATCTCACGGATTAGAAGAAGTTCCAAAAGAGAAAGAAGAACATAAAGAGCACATATCGGATCCAATTAAAGAAGGAGATGGATCGTACTCTAAGAAAACGAGTCCATGGAAAACTGGGGTACATCAATCTACATCCGAAGAGGTTCGTCCAAGCCAAATGGATGCCGAGGAGCATGTGCAAGAACTACGGAGATCAACAAGGCCGAGGCAACCTAATCCGAGGTATGCCAATGCTGCTCATGTGGATGAATCAATACCTATTGAATCTTCCACTTATGAAGAAGCAGCACAAAGTCAAGAATGGCAGAAAGCGATGGAAGAAGAAATTAATGCACTAAAAGAAAACCAGACATGAAGTTTAGTTCCAAAGCCAAAAGATATAAAACCAATATCTTGTAAATGGGTTTACAAGGTGAAGACTCGCTCAGATGGCTCCATTGAAAGGTATAAAGCTCGACTTGTTGCTAGAGATTTTTCTCAACAATATGGGCTGGATTATGAAGAAACGTTTTGTCCAGTGGCGAAGATCACAACAATTCGAGCTCTACTAGCTTTAGCCGCTAGCAAATCTTGGAAGCTGTGGCAGATGGATGTCAAGAACGCTTTCTTACATGGAGAACTTGACAAAGAAATTTATATGGAGCAACCAAGAGGCTTTGAGAACAAGATCCATCCTGAGCATGTCTGCAAATTAAAGAAAGCACTATACGGCTTGAAGTAGGCTCCAAGAGCTTGGTACGGGAAGATTGGCGAGTTCTTAGTACAAAGTGGTTTCACAGTTGCTCCTTCAGATTCTAGTTTATTTGTGAAACAAGATCAAGGAAAACTAGCCATAGTGCTAGTATATGTGGATGACTTAATCATCACGGGAGATCACTATGAGAAGATCCAAAGAACAAGGGAGAATCTGTCTATCAGATTTCATATGAAGGAGCTTGAAGAACTCAAACATTTTCTTGGACTCGAAATAGAGCAGAAAAGAGAAGGATTATTTCTGGGACAACAGAAATATGCGCGAGATCTTTTACAAAAGTACGGAATGCTTAATTGCAAACCTATCTCAACTCCGATGGATCCGAATACAAAACTACGAGCAGATGAAGGAAAATGTCTTCAAGATGTTACCATGTATCGAAAGATGGTCGGAAGTCTTATTTATCTCACAATAAGCCGGCCAGATATATCTTATGCAGTTGGAGTGGTTAGTCGATACATGAGCAATCCGAAGAAGCCTCACCTTGATGTTGTACGACGCATCTTAAGGTATGTTAAAGGCACTATTAACTTTGGTATTTTATACAAGAAAACAAAAGAATGTCACGTGACTGGATATTGTGACGCCGATTACGCTGGAGACTATGATACACGACGGTCAACAACTGGATACATGTTTAGTCTTGGATCGGGAGTAATATCATGGTGCAGCAAGAGACAACCAGCAGTATCCTTGTCAAGCACTGAAGCAGAATATCGATCGGCAGCATCAGCAACACAAGAAATTATGTGGTTGAAGCAACTAATGGAAGATCTTCATCAATCAACAGATTATCAAGTAAAGCTTTTCTGCGATAACCTATCAGCTATTCGTCTAGCAGAAAATCCAGTCTTTCATGCGAGAACAAAACATATAGAAGTGCACTATCACTATGTTCGCGAGAAGGTCCTTGAAGGAGAGATCAAGATGATGCCAACAAAGACAGATGAACAGGTTGCAGATATATTCACCAAGAGCCTAAGTAAACCGAAGTTTACAAAATTCAGAGAAGCACTTGGAATGGTCTGCAAGACATCGTTGGAAGAAAATTTGCATTGAGGGGGAGTGTTAAAATACAATGCAAATTTAGAATAATATGGAATTAGTATATGTATATATGTAAAATATCTAGATATTAATATGTATAAGAAAATATCTAGATATTAGAAAATAAAAGAAAAATCTAGAAAAGAAAAATATAGATATTTGTATAGAAATATCTAGATATTTATTTATCCATGGAAATATCTAGTTTCTAGAAACTTCCATGGAGTAGTATAAATATAGGTGAGGATTTCATTTGTGAAGTAAGTTGTGAGAGTTGTGAGTAAGAGTGAAATAAGAAGTGAGTTGTGAAGAAGAGAAGAAGAGTGTGAGTTAGCGAAAGTAGAGAAGAGAAAGCTTGTAAGTAATATTGTAATTGTAATTTAATATAAGTGTTTTTGTTAAGTTTCCCGATCAAGCCTTAGTTTGTGTTTAAGTTCTTAGTGCACTTTTGTTGTTCTTATTATATGGTCGGCTCTGCCGCCTAAGTAATACATGGTCGGTTATACCGCCCAAAGATATATGGTCGACACTGTCGCCTAAGTACATTGTGCACTAAGGATTTATAAAATTAAAGGCTAAACAACGCCAAAGTGTTGGTGTAGTGAGTCTTGTATAGTCTAGATCCTCTATAGTGGGTGTGTTGGGCTCGTCGAAGCTTCCAACAGATCCGCTGTTCAATATCCATCGCCGACGAAGATGTTGTCAAGGTATTACAACCCTAATTCTTTATTTGGGTTTCAATTGTGTTAATAACTATTATTCCAATTGTTATAGTTGAAAATCAATTGATGGTAGTTAATCCACCAACAAATAATCATATGTTTAAGGTTTAGTAGAATATAAGCTTGAAGAGGAGGACGAAGCACTTATAAAATCTATCTTCCAGGTTAGTAAATTACTTTGTTTTCCATAATGCTATGTTTTCTACTATCGTGTGAATTGTTATGTTGATTTGAAGGGCATGTTATTGGATTGAACTCAGGGATCAAGAGAAATCATCCACAGAATCGATGATGATGAACTTGAAGATGATGATGATGATACAATTCATCCTGGTTTTGGTAAGGTGAATCTTCACATAAAAGTTTTAAGGTATGATGATATGCAGGGGTGTCAAAATATACAACCCGACCCGATCCGAACCCTATCAAGTATATAATGGCCGGGTTTGATAGGGTTAAAAAGGCTTCATCTGGGTATATGGAAAAATCCGTGGGGGTTACAAGTTATTGTGTTCATTCATACAATTAAACTCATATACAAAAGTTGTACAATCGCAATATTAATAAATATGTGGAAATTAATAATTGGATGTTCTAACCACTTAACCCATTTGGCATAACTGTTGTTGTCTACCCCATGTTTCCATCTCCATTCCTTAGTTCTTTTCATCTTTTCAGGTGTGCCATGTGCAATTTAGCCTTTGTGTGGTCTTCTACTTGATGCGTCTATTGTTTGTGATGACAATGTTTTGCCTTTGATTGGACCTTCTAACCTTAGTGGAAGGTAAAAGTGTAAAAACTAAACTTTTGCTTAAAAATTATTACAACATACATGGAACTGATAATTTTCAGATGCACATGAGGCCAATATAATTATGTTACTTCATGGTCTACGTGGTGGTAAAAGAGTATCGTGCTTCAATTTGGCTAAACGAAAGTACAAATGGAGGTTGAAACAAGGGAAGTTGAAGAAAAATCAAATTTTTGTTTGTCTTGTGGATTTACCCATTTTTGAAAAGAAAATCGGCTAAATCCTGACACAAAATGTTTATTCAATTACTGCTATAAAGAGCGTACTTTTTATCTATTTCATATTTACAACAATCAATAACTTAAACTTCTATTATGAATAACTTTATGAACATATATTATCAACACTTTGGTGATGTGTATTCTTTAAACTTTACAAATTTAACACAGAATGGTACTTACGACAATGACCGTATAATATCGTTATTTCATATACATTTGCAAAATACTAAATAACGTTTGCGGATGAGTCCCCGTGCAACGCATGTTGGTTTATTCCTTCCTAAACCAGTCTTTAGTCACGGTCAGCTTTATGTCGCACTATCAAGAGTTACATCGAAAAAAGGACTAAAGGTCCTCATTTTAAACAATGAGAATGTGAAACGACCCAACCCGTCGTATTCCGGCCCATAAAAATTTTTCCCCTACAATACATTAATATTTTCAACATTAAGGTCCCAATTACGTTTCCAAAACGCTTCCATTACAAAGTTAAGTTTAGACAACCTTTAAACGTTTAATACATAAGTTAAATATCCATACATGCATTCACATAACCCGTTTACATCATTAAAAGATTGTTTCGACCCGACTAGTTTAATCTCCAACAAAACCGAGCATGGTGATTGGGAAAAACACTACCCAATCCTAAATCGATCCAAAAGCAAGGTCTTCTAAAGCAACCTACAAGAGTCCACTAGTTCCCACGCTTACCCGAGCCGCCACCTTGCGAACCTATAAAAATAATATCAACGAGAGGGTAAGCTATGAAAGCTTAGTGAGGATAAACATACTATATACATACATATGCATAAAATGAATACGTAACACCAACACAATTAGTAAACACATACCGCAATCCAAGTATAACTAAGCAAAGCTATACGTAACGTACCACCAAGCCAAAACCGCAAGATTAGCTACAACATACAAAGTGTATATATACGCATATACAATATATGACCGATACAGCAAGATTAACCCCTTAACCCAAAACACATGAAGGTTGGCCGAACTACACGTGCCTAAGTGAATCCTAAAATACGCGCGATTCACTACCTTTACCTCAACGACAATAGGGATGTCCGAACTATACGCGGCATTGTGAATCCGTACTACACGAGATTAGCTAGTGAAGCCGAACTACACGAGAATCACTACACTAGGCCACAACACAACAACAATGGGAACGCCCGAACTACACGCGACATCGTGAATCCGAACTACACGAGATTCACTAATGAAGCCGAACTACACGCGAATCGCTACCCACATCACCTCAACAACATCACGGGGTTGACCTACTTGTCAACGTGAATTCGTAACGCCCGAAATTCACTACCCCAAGGGTGGTAACCCAAAACGTACAAACGTGCCTCAAGGACCCAAAACTCATAGAGTCCATCATCTCATACACGTGTAAATTGAACCCGAACACCCAAGGATCACTCTACTACACCCGTACCCATCCTATGCATACATACGCATATAATATATTTACACTCACCTTAGCGCCTCGACGAATGCAACCGAACAATCCGCAATACGTCAATGGAAAGTACATATTCCATTATCACATAACAAACAACACAATTAGGGAGGATTTACAAACCAACCCAAATTGACACTTAGTGCAAATTTCGACCCAAATGCACTACCAAGCACAAACCACGCTCAAACTAACCAATAATCACTAACACAAGTGAGAATGGTCCTAAATACACCAATTAAACCAAAACATAAGTGTTAAACACTTATCTCACCCAAAATGACACCTAAACCCTAATTTTGACCCATTTCAAAATTAGTCAACCAAATACACCCAAAATGGTTTACAACACTTCTATAATCACTAACACTAGTGATTATACACCATTTACAAGCCCTAAACATGGCCAATTCGTTCACCAACCCAAAACCCACCAACAATAATTTTAAGCCCAATTATTTGCATCAATAAGCTCACTTCATAAGTTTAAATGGGTTTCTCAACAAATCAAGTTCAAACCCTAACCTTGAATATCAAATCAAACAATGAAATTCGGAGTTAGAACTTACCAACACTACCACAACTTAGCCGTGAACGAGGTGAACAACTTTAACTCTTGAGACTTACCCGATTCACACTTCTTCTTCCCCAAATCCCCAATTCTCTCTCTAGAACTTCTCTATCTCTAGGGTTTCATGGAAGTGGATGAGAAGAAAATGGGAGAAAATGAGTTTGGGATAAGGTTTGGATCAGTTTTGTGGTGATAAAATCGTCCATTTGTGAAAAGACAACATTACCCCTCATTTAACCCTTTTTTAAAAATGCTGAACAACACTTTCTGCAGTTATAGGCCGCAGCGTGGATCCACGGCCCGCGGCGCGGCTTAAAGCTGAAAAACCATGTCGAGCATTTTAAAAGAACCAACCATCAGCTCATGTTATAGGCCGCGGTGCGGCTCAAGGGCCCGCGGCGCGGCTCGGACCTGGGAAAACAGATTTTATCTCCAACTTCAGGGACTGAAGGTGTCTGACCTTGATTCTGATGCAAAATCTGAAAATGCATAAGTGTAGGTAGACTTTTCCTGACACTTTCTGAGAACACATCCTGGTGACGCTTTCTGGCGACACTTTCTGATGTATTAAAAATTTGAGGTGTTACAACTCTCCCCCACTTAAACTGGATAGCGTCCTCGCGATCTAAACCTCATCGCGAACAAGCAAAGTACGCCTTCCACAACTTTTTGAGTTCTCACACAACTCTACACCCCCTTGATGCCACCCTTGCATCCTATCGGTCACACTTTCTCGCCACGAAACGTTCCAATCACACAACTATCCTAAATGATTCTTTAGCACACTCTAATTTTCAACTTAGAGTATCCTTGCCAACCGTCAACTAATTTGAGTCATCCACATCACGCACACGGTGATGGGATTTCCCGCAAGCTCTTCGGTAACTCCAACCGATGCGCAACCTTACACGGCACACAATTCGTCCACCATTACTGATATGCGTAAAACACACCTAATCTTATTGTAATATGATTACGAATTCGTCCACAGGGAGTAGTGTTTAAGATTTTAAGACTAATAATTATTCTGAAGATTAATATTATAAAATGGGGGTTTGATTAAACTAATAAAGAAAAGTAAATAAATAAGAATTCAGATGAGACAAGGGTATCCACCTAGAATCAATTCCTTAGGACCCGGATTGCTTCGATAAAAACTGATAAATCATGTGACAAATCATGTGACTCAGTCCAGTTTTATTTTCATAAAACCTAGGCTACTTCGGTGTCCCTATGTAACCTCACGATTGAAAGAAATAAACGCAAACCAATCACCAATTATGTTCCTACTTCGGTGTCCCTACGTATTCACACAATTGTCTAGATCACACAAAGTGTTGAAGCATAAGTTATTAATCGTCAATTAACCGTCGTTAACTAATAAATAACCAATGTGACGAGTTCAAATCGAATAATTCAACCAACAATGGATCTTTCAACCAAGCACACAATCAAATATATAATAATCACTCAAGATGTCAGTTAGTGAAGGATAAATTAGTGTCCCTTTTTAGCTTCACTATTACCTACTCGATTAATGGGTCAATTATTATCGTTTACTTGTAGTTTGGTGTCCCTTATACAATTCAACGAATACTAAATCATGTGTCCATAACCTAGCAAGTCTATCAATCACTTAATTGTCGTTATTTGATCAATGAAACATACAATTGAGGGATTAATTAATGGGAGTAATAAATACCAACAATCAAGAACAATTACAATTATGTAGAAATCATAAAAATAAGCAATCCATCACCTAAGTTACAATCATCTAGGTGGATTCAAAGAATTTAGTTCATAATTAGAATTGAACACAAACACAAATAAATTGAGCACAAATAATTTATTACTTAGACACAAATAATTAAATCAAAGTAACAGTAATATATGTGTTCATAAACAAATTCAAGCTATGGATTGAAAGTGGACAATAATATGAATTAAAATATTAAAAAGTACCAAACTTGTCTCCTCCTGTCTTTGATTGTCGAACAAAACAAATTAAGAGATGGTCCTCTCTTTGTTGTAGCACACCACAATTGCTTCTCTTTCCCTTGCTTAATTTCGTAACTCTCTTCTCTGATTTCTTGCTCGACCGAAACAAACCCCAAAAAGGGGGTTCCACCCGCGGCTCCTTAATCACCAATAAAATATCAAACTAAAACTAACCTAAACTAATTGTCTCCCAAAGTAATACGGAGCAGAGTATATATATATATATATATATATATATATATATATATATATATATATATAATTGCTTGGTCCCCAATTGTTTCTTTCTTTGATTCTGTCGACAAAACCCACAAGGTTCAAAATGGGCTCCACATTATTTTCTTGTTTCTTATTTGTGAGTCACAGCCCAAACAAAATAATACGGAGCAAGTTAATAACTAAAACTTAATACTCCGTAATAAGCCAATAATAAATGGATTGATGAAATAAGGCTTTCTATGAATTCTCAACAAATATGTGCAGCCCCTATTTCACAATTAAAAAATTCAGCCCACACTCCTTGATTTCGCGTTAGCGAGCCTTGAAACTCCATTTTAAGCTTGAAAAGTGACTTTAACTTTTTGCGTAAACTTCAGTTCGAACCTGGAACTTTATACATGACTTTTTAGCTCTGAAACACTCGAAAATCATAAAAAACACTTCCACTATCATCCTCAAACCATAAACTCAATCTTCAATAAATATTAAGTTTTATCATTAAATATCAGCCGAAATAGATATAAACTAACCCGATAGTGCGAAGGAAAATATATATAAATCGAGCACTATCAAAATCCCCCACACTTGAACCTTGCTTGTCCTCAAGTAAGCTTATCTCAAAAATAATAAAATTCAATTCAAGAGTAAACATACTTAAAGCGTCTTCACAACAATAAGAAGCAAGATACACCAACAATAAAACCATGAATCAACATAACCGAAAATGTGTGATCTTCAACAAACATTTGCAAGGTTCAAGTCTTCAACAAACTCAATCTCTTCAATTATCAAATTCAAAATTACCCACAAGCTTCACAACCGGAATCAAGAACCAACATTATGTGGAATCACCAAAAAGTTTGGCCTTAGGGAAAACAAGACCTTTGAAAACCATTTTTGCATTTTAAGAACGGGAAAAAACAAGTTAAGTTTCTACACAAAACAAGTTCTCCGGAAATTTTAGGTTTTTAAGGCTATGTGCTTTCAAAGCCATCCCGGTTTTGGGACAGCCGCACGGGTAATTGTCAACCCAGTATATCATCTAGGATGAACTACCCTCCGGTTCGAAGGCGAGGGGAAGACAACTACCTTGGGTGAGTGTTTAAGTGCCATCCACAGTCGATTTCGTAATAATCAACGGCGCGGAACAAGTAACCAACCCTAACAAAATCACTCCGGTGTTGAAGGAGCAAGATGGGAAGGCCACAGGAAAGCGGTTTGGATTTGCCCTACCAAACCTATTGTCGGGTTGAAAGTTCAAGACTTTATCTCTCCTCGGTACCATCGCATCATGAAAGGATACTTAGTATGAAATGGCATGGATTAGAGAGATCCCAATGCCAAGTAGAACGTAACTCGGAAGACTTGAGGGGGTGGATTCGATTCACCCTACAGTGTTAAAGTTTGAAACTATAAACACTTAGTTTGTTTTAGGTACCGTGGCTTTTGACCATGGCGTGTGTTGTCTAAGCAACACTAGCACGAAGCCATTGCTCTTCCTAAAGAAGACAACATATTGTGAAGTTCAAGGCTCCTCTTCCCACTGTACCATACATCTTAAAATGATGTGAGTATGAAATGATGTAGATTAGGAAGTCTCCTACACCAAGTAGAACGTAATTCGGAAGACATTACTTCCTCATAAGGATGGAGTTGATTCATCCTTTAAACACACACACGCACTTAAGCAAAACACTAGAAAACACTACACCAATCATCCAGGTACCTGCAAAATTCATAAGAAATAGTGATAACAACTGCTCAATAACAACGATTACAACTTGGCCTTTAAATGAGTCAAAAATTTTAAAAATCCTCAAATTTTTTCTAAAATAAGACCCAAAACCAAGAGTAATACACCCGCAAGAATTTATATCTCTCCCCCCACACTTAAGATCATGTAATGTCCTCATTACATGAAATCAGATAAAATCAAATATAAATTCGAGAGGACAATAGAGTGTAGGAAATATAAAACCCGGATGTAGAGCATAAGATCAGGAAAACGGTGAAAGACGGCTCTACACTGACGGTCCTTTCTCGGTTGTCATCATCTAACATTCACCTCAAATGGTACCTGCAATAATTAAACGAAAATACAAAACACACACAATGCAAAATCTTTTTGGATTTTTTAAAAATTTTTTTGATTTTTTTGAATTTTTAATTTTAAACACACTCAATATACAAGGATACATGTGCAAGTTTATTAACGAGTCTTGCACTAGACTCGACCCCATATTATTAACTCCTAGTGGGGTCGATGACCCCCCCACACTTATCGGACGACATATGAAATCAGTGGAAAAAGTTTCACGAATAAGTAAAGTGAGCCAATCATTGACTCCTTGGGTTGTGTACAAGAAATCAAGAATAATCTTCTTCATTTGCATGAAGAAGATTGAACCAACCCGAGAGTCAACAAAGGATTCTCTTCCAAACATGGTCTGCAACAAAAGGTTTACCTTCTTGATCGAATCGTACCAAAATGGGTCATCATACATCATATCACACATGTTAAACTTGTGAGGACATATAATTTCCACATGAGAAGGTGATTCCTCAAATGGTTTCACTATATCAATCACCTCATTCTCAATGACCTTTGGTGACTCGTTCACTTCAACCTCGGGTTGCAAAACCATCTCAATATCATCATTACCAGACCCGAGTGGATCCGAGTGGATTGTTGTACACTTTAAAAGTTCCGGGTATGCTATCTTCAACCTCATATTCACTATCATCCTCACAATCATCATCACTATCATCTTTGCCATCACTAAGTGGATTATCATAGATTTTAAAAACGTCGGGTGTTGACAAAGTTTCAAACACTTCATCATCTTCCTCGTCATCTTCATCATTGGTTATAGAATATGCGGGTATTTGTGCACTCTCCACCACTTCGGTCTTGGCATAAAAGCTTACATCATCATTATGAAAGTTCCAATCTCGTGACCAAGAAGTGGAGACTACGGGTGTGGTGGGTGGTGAAATGCTGGTGGATACAAAGTCTTCGACCAATGGGAGTAAGGAACTCACGACCTTCTCTAAACTTTGGATGGACTTTTGTTGACTAGCTAACATTTCCTTTAAATATTTCCTGGCATGGTTGAGAGCCTCGATGCGATCAAAGTGTGTCCTCATGAAGTTTGAGAATAACTCTTGTAAATTCAGATCGATCTCCTCTTGTTGTTGCTCTTGGAATTGATGTTGAGAAGACTCCCATGTCGAGTCATCCCCCTCATAACAATAGTCTATTGGTTGACCAAAAGAGTCAAAATTAGAAATGGGACCATTATCACAAGGTTGATCCATGGGAACAAAATCATTCACATAACCATTATCATAACCCCCGTCATCACAATAACCATCATAAGTACCATAATAACCATTCGGCTCACCATTAGCTTGCCAAGAATCCATACGCCCATTATCATGATTACCCATGTGACAATCATTCACATACCCATAACCATCATTCATACCCAATAATCACCATTGTTTATGCTCATATAACCATAATCATCGTTCGTGCCCAGTTGTTGACCATCATTCATTACTCTTGACCATAACAATTCATACAAAGATTCTTTCCCGGTCATGGTATACCTGTAACCTAGCTGCAATCACAACACAGCCAAATGAGAGCGTAAAACCAAACAAAATAAAATAACAAAAAGTAACTTTCACGAAAACGAAGTCCCACGAAAGGATCGGACAACTAAGAGTTATTAAAATCTTAAAACACACCGCTCCCCGGCAGCTGCGCCAAAAATTTGATATGCGTAAAACACACCTAATCTTATTGTAATATGATTACGAATTCATCCACAGGGAGCAGTGTTTAAGATTTTAAGACTAATAATTATTCTGAAGATTAATATTATAAAATGGGGGTTTGATTAAACTAATAAAGAAAAGTAAATAAACAAGAATTCAGATGAGACAAGGGTATCCACCTAGAATCAATTCCCTAGGATCCGGATTCCTTCGATAAAAACAGATAAATCATGTGACTCAGTCCAGTTTTATTTTCATAAAACCTAGGCTACTTCGGTGTCCGTATGTAACCTCGCGATTGAAAGAAATAAACACAAACCAATCACCAATTATGTTCCTACTTCGGTGTCCCTACCTATTCACACAATTGTCTAGATCACACAAAGTGTCAATTAACCGTCGCTAACTAATAAATAACCTATGTGACGGGTTCAAATCGAATAATTCAACCAACAGTGGATATTTCAACCAAGCACACAATCAAATATATAATAATCACTCAAGATGTCAGTTAGTGAATGATAAATTAGTGTCCCTTTTTAGCTTCACTATTACCTACTCGATTAATGAGTCAATTATTATCTTTCTTGTAGTTTGATGTCCCTTATACAATTCAACGAATACTAAATCATGTGTCCATAACCTAGCAAGTCTATCAATCAATTAACTTTCGTTAATTGATCAATGAAACATACAATTGGGGGATTAATTAATGGGAGTAATAAAAACCAACAATCAAGAACAATTACAATTATGTATAAATCATAAAAATAAGCAATCCATCACCTAAGTTCAATCATCTAGGTGGATTCAAAGAATTTAGTTCATAATTAGAATTGAACACAAACAAAAATAAATTGAGCACAAATAATTTATTACTTGCATAGACACAAATAATTAAATTAAAGTAACAGTAGTATATGTGTTCATAAACAAATTCAAGTCATGGATTGAAAGTGGACAATAATATGAATTAAAATATTAAAAAGTACCAAACTTGTCTCCTCCTGTCTTTGATTGTCGAACAAAACAAATTAAGAGATGGTCCTCTCTTTGTTGTAGCACACCACAATTGCTTCTCTTTCCCTTGCTTAATTTCGTAACTCTCTTCA
Source organism: Rutidosis leptorrhynchoides (assembly GCF_046630445.1). NCBI lineage: Eukaryota > Viridiplantae > Streptophyta > Magnoliopsida > Asterales > Asteraceae > Rutidosis > Rutidosis leptorrhynchoides. The sequence goes on from NC_092343.1 coordinate 407,325,404, forward strand.
CTGATTTCTTGCTCGACCGAAACAAACCCCAAAAAGGGGGTTCCACCCGCGGCTCCTTAATCACCAATAAAATATCAAACTAAAACTAACCTAAACTAATTGTCTCCCAAAGTAATACGGAACAGAGTATATATATAATATATAATAATATAATTGCTTGGTCCCCAATTGTTTGTTTCTTTGATTCTGTCGACAAACCCACAAGGTTCAAAATGGGCTCCACATTATTTTCTTGTTGGGGCAATCACCTATTTACCCATTTTTTTACCCCTTTCTGAGCTGGAACCCCAAAAAAAAAAATTGACAAATTGCCCGCGCAAGGCGCAAGAGACCTTGCGACCTTGCGGCTTGCGTCCTTGCGCCTTGCGTCCTTGCGTCCTAGTGTTAATAAATTAGGTCAAATAGTGAAAACAGACACCACATACACACACGCACACACCGAGAGACTGAGATCTTGCGACCTCTTTGCGACCGACGACGATTTTGAAGAACCTTGCACTTGCGACCCCCTTGCGACCCGTCTACCCTTGCGACCCTTCTTCTGAGAATCACCACTACATCACCACCTCTACCACCACCATCACCAGCACCACCACCATCAGTACATCTTCTCCGCCACCATCACCATCACCATCAGCACCACGATTGGCGTATTGAGAAAAAGGAAGAGAAAAAAAAACTGACAAAAAACTCCATCAAGATGTCACAAGAACAGGTAAGTGTATCCTTTTAACTATTCTCGCTCGATTACTCATTTATTATGTCAAAATTTATTTATAAGTTTTGTTGCACACCAAGTGTTCGATGTAATGCTTCAACGAGCTTGGTGATGCAAAACTCACTTAAACTGTTGCAAGATTTGTTAAAGTTACAGTCTTTGGAAACTAACATATTATAAAAACTGGAACACGATTGTTTAAGGGGCAAAAAACTAGAATCTGGTGTAGGCGCAAGGAAAGTCTTGCGTCCTTGCTCTTGTCCGAATTAGCTGGCGCAAGGAACGTCTTGCGTCCTTGCGCCTGTGTGATAAACCAGACACAAGGTGATACTTGCGTCCTTGCGCCTGTACTTTTTTGCTAAAAAACTGTCTGTTTCAGGGATATGTTGAGACGAAGTTGACAATGAAGAATATGTTGAATGTTATACCTCAACTAAAGGCATTAATGACTGAAAATCAACAAAAAAATTTTAGGGGTACTTGTTTTGGTCCTTGGCTAGATCTTTCTTACATGGGCAATGATCCGGGCCTTGTACATGCAATGCTCCAAAGAAAGAGTGAGCGGCCGATAGGAATAGACGAAAAGTACCCAGCTGATGATGAGGAAATATGGTTTAGTTTCCGTCCGAATTTCAAAATTAGATTTAGTAGGCGGGAATTTTGTATCATCACGGGATTTAGGTTTAGTCGTCGCACGGACATGGCACATTACATTCCAAGAAGTTATGATGTAGAAACACCACCGATTAGACGACGTTGTTTCCCAAAACGTAAGGATAATGCAAACATTACAATTACCGATATCCAAAATCTTTTATATAATGGTGATGATTTTGTGGTTAGTGATGAAGATGTGGTGCGACTAGCCATTATTTTGATTGTGGAGAGAGCATTTATGGGTAAGCAAGGGATTCATGTGGTGAGCAAAAAATACCTATGGTTAGTCGAAGACTTTGCTAAATTGAATGACTACCCGTGGGGTAATCGTATTTGGGATGCCACTTACCCCGTAGTTAAAGATGGATTTCAAGCTCGGGAAAGTCAGTTAGAGGTCGGAAAGGGTTATACTTTGGCGGGTTTTGTGTGGTCATTTAAGGTAAAAATAAAAGTTTGGTAGATTTGGTTAATGTTACTACATTTGAATCGTATATTATTTAATTATGCGTCCTTATTTATTTAACATCCCGCCTTTTTCCGTTTACTTTCCGTTTAACTATTCAAACTTGAGGGACTAAACTTGCCAAGATGCCAAAGAGGTGACTAGGTCAAAGTGGTCAAACCTTCCCCATCCATTCATTCATCTCCTAACTCTTTCAATACTTTCACTTTTTACTCTCAAATCTGCAAACAAAGAATCATCATCCAATTCAAAGCTAGCAAGCATCATCTCAAACAAATTACATATTTGGAATCCTTGCAACTTCCTCTTCGATTCAATACCGATTTCATTACATTTGGGTAACTTTCTAAAATCACTAGATTTCTTGTTCTTGATGTTTTTAACTTATGAAAGTGTTAATTAGTGTCTATGGCTCAAGACTAACATGATTATGTGTTTGATTTGCTCGATTTGTTGTTTTGAAGTAACTAGCATGAACTTGTCAAATGGGTGTGTTTAATCTTGAGTTTTAGATGATCAAATGTTGTTTAAATGTTAAAGTTCATGTTTTAAATGTGTTACTAGCATCACTAGCTTCAATTTGGTATGTAGGTTGGCATGGATTAGCTTCATAAACATAATTGCTAAATTTGAGATTTTGAGTTAGGGTTTGATAGAAGTACAATGAACTTTTGATGCATTGAATGCTTTGAAATGTTATTTTGTAAGTGTTTAGTTGTATTGTAGATTTAATTACCTTCGAAACGGCATATCAAACATGTAAATTGGTTGCTCGAATCATGAAGTGCATTTATGAACTTGAAGCATTGAATGATGGACTTTCAATGATCATTCAATGTGGATTTGGGTGTCATAAATGTTTGGATTTGATTATAGTTATGTGTTTAGTTACAATTATCGTTAAAATAGCTTTCCAACGATGTATGATATGCATTCTTACTGTTTTTGGTTCATAAATTGTGTTGAAAAAGAGTTAGGATCGTGCACAGAATTTTTAAACTGAAAAATAGCTGGAAACCATCAGTGCGCGGCGCGCACCCTTATCTGTGCGCGGCGCGCACAAAGCCTGGAACAGTTCTGATCAAAGTGGTCGTTTCACGTAAAATGTTTGCTATGCTATGGACCTCCGATTCACATGTAACTTGTTCTAACATGTTTATATATGATTAATAACGTCAGAAAAATAGTTCGGGACCCGACCCGAACGTGTTGACTTTTGTTGACTTTGACTTTGACCAAAATTTGACTTTTAGTCAAACTTAACCAAATGTTCGTGCAACCATTCTAACTTGCTTGTATACTTGTATCTTGCATGAAACTTGACAATTTAATTCACATGCTACATAATCGAGTCGTAACGAGCCATATGACTAATTGAACATCTTTGACCTATCGTGTTCACCGTTATTGATAGAACCTATTTGTTTAGGTCAAGACTAGCATTGTCTTTGCACACGTTTACTTGTTGAAGTACTTTTTACTCGTGCACTCAAAGTGAGATCATAGTCCCATCTTTCAACAACTTTTATACTTTTAAATCATGGGATGAGAAACATATACGGTTTTATACTACATGCTTTATACTTTGAACACAAGTACGAAAACGAACATTCCACGTGCGAGTTAGAACAAAAAGCCTCAATTCAATTATCATTAGTTACACTTGCAGGGTGTAAACGTGAACTTATATTATGTGATCACATGGGCTTGACGAGCCTCATTCGGAAGGTTCGCTATCGTTAGCGGATGGAATATATTTTCGAGTATAGTGTATGTTCTAACACTACGTAACAGGGTACAAAACAGTTAAGTTTGATAATTGGGTGCTCGGGATACAAACAAAAATTTTGGAATGCAAACGATTTAGATAATCAACTTATATTAACTCTTGTGGTTCAAATACTCGTTTACTAAAACACCTATGATTTCACCAAGGTTTTCGTTGACAGTTTTCTATATGTTTTCTCAGGTCCTTGAACGCTATGTAATACATGCTTCCGCACTCTTTTTGATACTTGCTTGGATGTCGAGTATACATGCATAGTTGGAGCGTCTTTTGACTACTTTTAATTTGTGTCGCATAGGTTTCATTTGTACGTTAAACATTGTAATGTAACTAGTCGTTGAACTACTTTTGTAAACTTGAAACATCCTTTTACATTTGAAATGAATGCGACATATTTTGGTCAAACGTCATTTTAAAGACTTATGACCACGTAACGGGACCTAAGTAGACGGCGCCGTCAATGACGATTTTGTCGGGTCGCTACACTTTTAGCCTCGATCACAACGAGTAGTGTAACATCGCTCCCTGCTACACCATAGTGAATCCAGACGAATAACACTAACATACACACGCTCTTTTAGCCTCGATCATAACGAGTAGTGTAACATCGTGCCCTGCTACACTATAGTGAATCCTAACGGATAACACTAACCATACTACCACGAACAATTAAATCTTACACATAAACGCAAAATCGTTCCACTCACTGGGACACTATCGCCTCCAATGTCCTATGGGTCTCACTCAAGTGAGCTTAACGGCCCTAGTATCTCCGAATGCCTAAACAACAAAAGACTCACACAATAGAGTCAAGGCACGATACATTAACCACACACTCTACCGAGTGCAACTTGAAACCGCAACCGTAAGCCGACCGCTCGCCACAAATTATCTCCAACGGAGAATAAAATTTAGCTAAGGCTTACACGCACACCGCATGCTAAAACAAAATGTACAACATACGAATACTACATTAAAAGTACCTGAAAGTCTCCTCGCGACGCCCGCCACCGCTAGCTCAGGACACTCCGCCTTGCGATGTCCTTCTTCCCGACAATTGAAACACACAACGCCACCGCTCTTCGATACCGGGCACTCCTAAAACTTGTGCCCCCTTTCACCACAATTGAAACACCTAGACGCACTAGCGCCCGACACTCCTTTCCCCACACTACCCGTACTCGCACTTGCACCCTTAGTTTTCTTACTTGGAGCACCATACGAATCAACCCTTCTCTTACTTGAGGGTTCACTAACCATCGATGGGGAATGTGATTCGAAACCCCTAGCCACGGCGAATAACTCTGCAACCGAGTTCACTTGACCAATGCTAATTTTGTTCCGCAAGTCATCATTCAAGGTTCGATAGAAATCTCCCTTCAACACACGATCATTCCCGTTATACTCCGGGCAAAATTGAGCCTTCGCCATAAAGGTCGTCTTGAGAGTATTCAAGTCCATAGATCCTTGTTGCAAATTTCGCAACTCATCACGCAATTCTGACAAATCGGCTTGTGTCCGGAACTCCTCGAAGAATTCCTTCTTAAAATTGTCCCACGATAACCCCATAAAGACTCACCACCAACAATGTCAACCTTACCATCCAACCAATCCTTCGTCCTACCCCACAACAAGCTAGCAGCGAGTCTTGTACTCTTCTCGGGAGGGCATTCAATAGTGCGAAATCACCCTTCGACATCCGAGATCCATGTTGTGCTTATCAAAGTATCCGGTTTCCCGTCATATATCGGGGGTTTAGTCCTCATGAAGCTCTTATGACAACGCTCCATTTCACCACTACTTCGAACTTTCGGAATACTTCCTACCCATTTCTTCTCGTAACGCTCTCAATTGCTCCACAACGGCGGCCGCAACTCTAGCGTTAAACTCATCGTCACTCGTCTCGATCCCGTTTCTCAACGTCATTCTAAAGAATGCAAAACGATTAGACCATGAACGTATAAAACCACACGAACAACACTGCCCCATCTTGCTCAACACTCGTTGTATTTCACTTGATAAACACGATTTGCACCCGTAACAATGATAGCTAGTCATTATTACGCGCACACGCCGTATCAACTTGTTAGTACAACGACCGCCTCGCTCGATGATATAAACCAACACAAACAAAATTCTACGCGATATAAACACACGCAAGAATAATATCACGATACAAGCCACAATCCTAGTTAGTTCACCTACACCCTATGAAACATCCCAACCCATATTTAACACGAGTAATTTTTTTTTTTTATATATAATTAAAACATTTACGCGCCATACAAAAGGTGTAAACCATCCCATACAAACCATTAAAACAATGTCACAAGTTTAATGTTTACAAATAAGGCACAAAGGCCCTTAAACAAACGTAATACAAGTTCGACCCGTTAAAAATGATAGTTTTAATCCAAACAACATTTCGAGCATGGTTTGGGGCTAAACTACCCAAAACACTAGGCCGACTTCCAAAAACTTCAACAAGCATCTAACTAGGGGTATCTAGTGCCCAACAACCCCCTTCCCCTTCTCCGCACCTGCATCTAAAAAGATAAACACCGAGAGGGGTAAGCAAATGCTTAGTGAGTACAACAATTATACGATTACATATACAACCTACTTACTTGCTATCACTTACGCATTTACCGCATACATGCTAGCAATATAATAAATCATACCATCACAAGTATAATAACTAAACCTCCGACCACACAAGCTAGCATAACGATAGCATATAACTCGAACAATATAATATGCTACAATACAACACACAACCATGGTTAACCAATCGTACAAGGAATGGTACTTAAATTTCTCATTGGTGTTCATAAAAACCGTTAGTGCACTTAACACGCCGTACACTAACCCCACGGGTGGCATCTTAACACGTCGATACTTCACCCCGGGTGGTGTCTTAACACGTCGACACTTCACCCCGAGTGGTGTCTTAACACGTCGACACTTCACTCGTTACATCTCTTGGAGTGGCATCTTAACACGTCGATGCTTCACTCCCGAGCGGTGTCTTAACACGTCGACACTTCACTCGCCACGTGAGAAGTGGTGTCTTAACACGTCGACACTTCATAACTCATACTACACAAATAAATACATTATATATGCACGCATATAATTATTCCACTCACCTTATCACGTCGGTGGTGATTAATTACTCCCGTATGCTTCAAGCAAGGTACCTAATACATTAAGTACACTTTCAATACACAAACTAGTTGGACTAGACACCAACATTTAACACTTGAGCATTCAATGACCCGATTGCATTAAATGGCTCATTTACACCAAAACCGCCCATTAATGGCCAAGACTCATTATAAATCACTAAAAGCTAGTGATTATAGTCCAATATCAACAACTAACACCAATTAGGGTCTTTTCATACCCATCTTTCCCAAACTAGGTCAACATTACCCATTTGACCCATTTTAACACTTAGACTTACAAATTTGGTCAAACTTAACCCATTTAAAAATCTTTCAACATTTAACAAGTGTGTTAGTGCCTAACAACACAATTAACACTTACAAATCTCAATTTACATGACCAAACCCTATATTATAGCCATTTGGGTTTCCTTACATCAATATAACCCAAGTTCACCCATTTAACCCCCAAATGGGTCATACAAGTCTCTAGTAAACGAAACCCTAGCCATAAACCAATTAAAACTTAAAACATAGAGTTAAGACTTACCAATACCACCACAACGTAGCTAATGACGTAGGGAACAACTTTAAAGCTTGGGTTCAGGTGAGATTTGGCCTTCTTCTTCACCAAAGTGAGCTCTCTCACTCTAAAACCTCAACTCTCTCTCTAGATTTAATTTAGGTAGATGGAAATGTGATAAATGAGGGTTGGATAAGGTTGAACCAGTTTTAGACTCCCCAAAACCGGCCATAAGGGAAAAGACCAACATACCCCCAAAAGATGCCATTTAAAATGGCTAAAATGGTCTAACAGCGACCTTCGTCGCGATCCGCGACACCTTATCGCGATACGCGGTGACCAGGACGCAACCATGCACACTCAAACGCGACAAGTGGGTCAGGAGCCAGGATTTTAGGCCATCGCGTTTTGACCTGCTTTGTCGCGATACGCGACGCACCAAGTCGCGATACAACACCTTAAAACGCTACAGTTTCCCAGTAACCACCCCAAACTCAATTTTCTAACATTTAGTCTAGGTACAATCGATCATAGATACTATATCAAACGTTCACGAAGTTAAATACGCACCTCAATTCATAATCGGGGAAAACGGGATGTTACACCCTAAGGCACTAACCAAATTCCCGTCCGACCCATTCTCCTACAAGTCCCGCAACAAATAAGCACACACAAAAGTCTAAGTCTAAGCACCTATCTCAAGTTGCCTAAATCCCTTAGACCATGCTTTGATACCACTTGAAATGACCCAACCCGTCGTATTCCGGCCCATAAATTTTTTTCCCCTACAATACATTAATATTTTCAACATTAAGGTCCCAATTATGTTTCCAAAATGCTTCCATTACAAAGTTAAGTTTAGACAACCTTTAAACGTTTAATACATAAGTTAAATATCCATAGAGGCATTCACATAACCCGTTTACATCATTAAAAGATTGTTTCGACCCGACTAGTTTAATCTCGAACAAAACCGAGCATGGTGATTGGGAAAAACACTACCCAATCCTAAATCGATCCGAAAGCAAGGTCTTCTAAAGCAACCTACAAGAGTCCACTAGTTCCCATGCATACCCGAGCCGCCACCTTGCGAACCAATAAAAATAATATCAACGAGAGGGTAAGCTATGAAAGCTTAGTGAGGATAAACATACTATATACATACATATGCATAAAATGAATACGTAACACCAACACAATTAGTAAACAAATACCGCAATCTAAGTATAACTAAGCAAAGCTATACGTAACATACCACCAAGCCAAAACCGCAAGATTAGCTACAACATACAAAGTGTATATATACGCATATACAATATATAACCGATACAACAAGGTTAACCCCTTAACCCAAAACACATGAAGGTTGGCCGAACTACACGTGCCTAAGTGAATCCAAAAATACACGCGATTCACTACCTTTACCTCAATGACAATAGGGATGTCCGAACTACACACGAAATTGTGAATCCGAACTACACGAGATTCGCTAGTGAAGCCGAACTACACGAGAATCACTACCCTAGGCCGCAACACAACAACAATGGGAACGCCCGAACTACACGCGGCATCGTGAATCCGAACTACACGAGATTCACTAGTGAAGCCGAACTACACGCGAATCACTACCCACATCACCTCAACAACATCATGGGGTTGACCTACTTGTCAACGTGAATTCGTATCGCCCGAAATTCACTACCCCAAGGGTGGTAACCCAAAACGCACAAACGTGCCTCAAGGACTCAAAACTCATAGAGTCCATCATCTCATACACATGTAAAGTGAACCCGAATGCCCAAGGATCACTCTACTACACCTGCACTCATCCTATGCATACATACGCATATAATATATTTACACTCACCTTAGCGCCTCGACGAATGCAACCGAACAATCCGCAACACGTCAATGGAAAGTACCTATTCCATTATCACATAACAAAAAACACAATTAGGGTGAGTTTACAAACCAACCCAAATTGACACTTAGTGCAAATTTCGACCCAAATGCACTTCCAAGCACAAACCGCCTAAACTAACCAATAATCACTAACACGAGTGAGAATGATCCTAAATACACCAATTAAACTAAAACATAAGTGTTAAACACTTATCTCACCCATAATGACACATAAACCCTAATTTTGACCCATTTCAAAATTAGTCAACCAAATACACCCAAAATGGTTTCCAACACTTCTATAATCACTAACACTATTGATTATACACCATTTACAAGCCCTAAACATGGCCAATTCGTTCACCAACCCAAAACCCACCAACAATAATTTTAAGCCCGACTACTTGCATCAATAAGCTCTCTTCATGAGTTTAAATGGGTTTCTCAACAAATCAAGTTCAAACCCTAACCTTGAATATCAAATCAAACAATGAAATTCGGAGTTATAACTTACCAACACTACCACAACTTAGCCGTGAACGAGGTGCACAACTTTAACTCTTGAGACTTAACCCGATTCACACTTCTTCTTCCCCAAATCCCCAATTCTCTCTCTAGAACCCCTCTCTCTCTCTCTCTCTCTAGGGTTTCATGGAAGTGGATGAGAAGAAAATGGAAGAAAATGAGTTTAGGATAAGGTTTGGATCAGTTTTGTGGTGATAAAACCGTCCATTCGTGAAAAGACAACATTACCCCTCATTTAACCCTTTTTAAAAATGCTGAACAGCACTTTCTACAGTTATAGGCCGCAGCACGGCTCCACGGCCCGCGGCGCGGCTTAAAGCTGAAAAACCATGTCGAGCATTTTAAAAGAACCAACCATCAGCTCATGTTATAGGCTACGGCGCGGCTCAAGGTCCCACGACGTGGCTCGAAACTGGGAAAACAGATTTTATCTCCAACTTCAGGGACTTAAGTTGTCTGACCCTGATTCTGATGCAAAATCTGAAAATGCATAAGTATAGGTAGACTTTTCCTGACACTTTCTGAGAATACATCCTGGTGGCGCTTTCTAGCGACACTTTCTGATGTATTAAAAATTCGGGGTGTTACAGAATGAGATTTCAAAGACTACTAAATGTGTAGTGTGCAAGGAGGTACTACAACACATAGAAATTAACATGCTTATAGATTATATATTACAGTTTAATAATTATACAATTCAGTGTATAACAACTACAAATACTATTTCATAATATGTACTCTCATGTTTTTATGTGTTGGTCAGGAAAACATTGTTCGAAATTGAAATGTACTTGTATGTTACTTATTTCAGAAAACATCAATAACGCATACGTTGTTTTATAAGATTGTGAAATTTTTTGATTACATTTTTAATTCAACCGTACAACGCACGGGCTATTGAGCTAGTTTAATTAAAAATAATGACCATGTAAAAGACTAAACATCTTTTTAATAATCTTGACCCATTCAATGTAATATGTGAGCGAGATTTTGTATGTATTCTATTTATAAAACAATCTTAGTTATAAAGAAGTTAAAGGTTAAAATAAAAAAAAATTGAAAAATTGAAAAATTGAAAAATTAGCGAAGCAAATTTTTTGGTAAATATCATGCTAAGGGATGTTTATACTAAAGATCACATATAATATTATTATTAATTATTATTAATCTATATCTATATCTATACACTAAATAAAAAGTACACAAAAGTGTTCCGTCTAATATTTTAAATAACGTCGTTCGATAGTGGACAACTAATGCTATAATCATATTTCAACTCTTTTTTTTGGAATTTGTTATTTTCTTTTTTACTTTTCTTTTTAAGAGTAGCTTAAAAATGTTTTTATATGTCGTTTATATACTTTTTCCCTTCAAACCGTTCCCTCAATCTACTATATGATTTTAACTTTTAATATCATTTAATTCATAAAAATCCTTTATGATGCAATGCCATAATAATAATAATAATAATAATAATAATAATAATAATAATAATAATAATAATAATAATAATAATAATAATAATAATAATAATAATAATAATAATAATAATAATAACTAAAATTTAGTTAAAACTATATAAATTGTATAATATTTGTTTTAAAAAAAAAAAAAATTGTTAGTCTATCCACATTTTAATATTGTCCTAAATTAATTGAGGACTTTTGTAAGTAGACAAACAAACCATTCCCTTAACCCACTATAAGCTTTTGAACAATTAGTTAAAATTAAAAAAAAAAAGTATAATAATTTTCTTAAAATTATTACATCCCCATATTTGATTTTTTGGGTTGTACTAAATTAAATATTCACTTCTATAATTAAAGTTAAAATTACTTAAATAGATGGTTGCCTGTTCCTATATCGCAGCAATGCGCGACAAAACCCTATTATCGTTAATGTATATATAACGAGGGAAATTTTGTCCTATCATGTCATTTACTATTGTTCATTCATATAGAAGCAATTTGATACTGAGTATCTTTTTTCTATATTATAATAAACTTTTTAATTAGGACAATTAATTTAGAATTTCATTTAGAACAATATGAGACTCGAGAGATTATACACTCCATGGTATGACACCTTTCGCTCATCTTTCTATTAGCCCAAAAGCGGCATATTTTATAATTATCATCTATCGCCCCTTCTCTTCTCCCTGCTAGTCACGCGTGAAGTCATCGTATGATATATGCTCGACTTCGAGTGTCGGTATAGTTTGGGATATCCCAAAAAGGGATATTGTACAGTAGATTTGGAACAGAGTAAATACAACTTATATATGTATAATTTTTAAAAATATTTTTTATATGTTCAAACATATATATGCAAATGTGTAGTAAATTTTTATCAATGCAATATATAAAATAGTAAAACATGTTAAATTTTCGAACATTGTAGAAAAACCAATTTTAAAACACCCACTTTACACCAAGTATAACAAACACTATTAAACGTTTTTAACATGATTGATCACGTTATGTACAAAAATAATCGATCATATGTGTAAAAACTATGTTACACAATTTTTTACAAATATCAAATATAATATTATAATTAAATAATAGACCTCCATAAACCGTCCCGAATCAATAAAGAGTACTACAATAGCGTTACCGTTGTAATGTGCAAGTTTTCTAGTTACAATAACAACAACAAAACTCAATATCACACAAGTGGTGTATGAGAGAGGTGAGATGTAGACAATCATTCCCCTATCCGAGAATAAAGATAAGCCATTTCTCTACCCAGAGTGAAAATACTTTCAAAAGTAGAGAAAGTCATCCCTCTCTCTATTCGACGGATAGAGAAATTGCTTCCGAGTGTACCTCCGGCAATAAGTAGGAAAAAAATAAAAAGAAAATTAAATATAAAATTGAGACGCCATTAAAATGGTAAAATCAAATTTCTGTCAGTTTTAAATCCTGCCTGAAATTTAATTAGGCTCTAAGAAAGAATCAGTTAAGTCGCCAATAAATTGAGGCTTGCTATCGACTCAATAACTAGAGCCGTATACTAGGGAGTATAAAAAGTAAATTATAAAATGCTGACACGCAAAGTAATAATCTTTGGATTAAAAATCACTTTAAATCAGGGATCTGAGTTTATGAATTCTTTTCAAATATACCAAAAAGCCTTTGTAGCATTAACGCGCATCAGATCACGATACGCTCAAATGGTAAAAATCAATCAACCTTTTGATTTCGTAAACTGAAATCGTCAATCCATTTTGTGAAAGCAATTTGTCAAGAAATTTTATTAATATAATGGATAATTACAGGCCCTATAAATTCTATACAATGAGATGATATCGGAAAATAGTAAATGACCACTTCATGAAAAAGATAGCAATTTGACACCGCGGTACTTGAAACGCCAAGCTGGATAGAATTAAACGAACAGTACCGACTTTGCGGTGACAAAGTTGATTAATACTACCCATTTAACCAAGTGACAAAAAGCATAACTTATCCATGAAGAGGCGTGGATACAAAGGGGCCATCTTGGGCATGATGAGAATTAGCCAATGCCCGATCTTTGTTGATTCGAAGTGTAGGATGACGGATTGATGAGCCATTGATGCCAATCGATTGTTGAATTTTTTGATCTTTTGGATATCCAAGCGTATGTCTGTGCTTGTATTTCGGTTAAAATTGAGGCAACACACCATTCTTTTTTGCTAAAAACATTAAGGTTCCGGTGTTTCCATAGAATGTAAGATGAGGCCCATTTAGTGGCTTGCCAAATATATGAACCGATTTTCTTCGTAGTGAACGATTGTTCCGAGATGGTTACGTCGTTAATGGTGGTGATGGTGTTAGAAGGGAGGTTCCACCAATTTAGTATAGAAAGCCATACACTTGAAGTTTTCGGACAATGGCAAAGGATGTGTTCAATGGTTTCAATGTGTGAGTTGCATAATGGGCAGAGGAGGGAGTTGAGATCGATATTTCGCTTGTCTAGTTCACTACGAGTGGGAATTCTACCATAGATTAGTCTCCATATGAATATGTTAAATTTTTGAGGTAGAAATTTGTTTTTAGGGGTTTTGAAAGTGTGTTGTGGAGTGGCGAGTTTGGTATTGTCGAGGATCGAAGCTAGTTTCTTAGTTGTGAACATACCATCTTTATCTAAGGACCATATCCAAGTGTCAGGTTTATCGGTTAATTTAATGATGGATAAAAGGTTGTTGAGTTCCGTTAATTCGTTAAGTGTACGCCCATGTGGATTTCTAGACCAATTCCACAAACCTATGGTTGTAGAGTTTTGTGTCGTGATACGGTCCGCAACCAGAGCGTGTTTGTTGCTTTCGAGCATGTATAATCTTCTAAATTGAATGCTGAATTTTTCGGTACCACACCAAGTGTCGTGCCAAAATTTGGTGTCGGTGCCATTTCCAATGCTTTTGATGAAAGACTTGGTGAAGTTAGTCCCGAGGGTGTCCGCGATATTCCCAGCCTTGATTATTTCATTCCAAATGGTGCATCCTGAAACATTTCTAGAAAAATCATTAGTGCAAACAACCCCCCCGGTCCGTAGATGCTTGAAATTATTTTAACCCAAAGAGCATTTTTTTTCATTATGGAATCTCCACCACCATTTAGATAGTAAGGAGATGTTTTTACATGTTAACGAACCAATGTTTAAACCGCCCTTATCGTAAGGTACAAGAATGTGTTCCCATTTGATCCAATTAATTTTTTTATCAGCTTCGGTACCGCCCCAAAAGAATTTACGTCTTTTTTGCTTCGAGTGAATTGATGATTTTGCAAGGAGCGTGGAATAGGGAGAAGTAGTATAACGGGATGCTAGATAATACGGATTTGATTAGGGTTAGTCGTCCACCAAAAGAAATTGATTTTGCTTTCCAATCAGAGAGCCTTTTATCGAATTTCTCAATGATAGGTTTCCAAGACGAGGCTTTCGTAGTGGGGGTACCGATGGGAAGTCCGAGGTAAGTGAATGGAGTTGTGCCGGCTGTACAATTTATATAATTTGCCATAGCTTGTAATCGATTACAGTTGGCACTGGTAAGATGTTGGGTATTGTCATTGTACGGGTTATTGTGTATGTAATTGACTGTGATTAGGCGAATTCGATATGATTTTGCACCCGAAATGAAATGAAGAATTAGTTACACTTCGGGGTAAAGTGGATCGATATAGTCAACAACAATTTATGTCAACAACATTAAGTTGAATATTGAAGTTCTTAATGTAACATGTATAAGCTCAAGATTTAGCTGCTATACCTGATATCGGATCACATGCCTCTAACACCTCACAGTTGAGATACCAATTTGTTTGTGCCTTTAAATTTTAGAATTATGTGAATTTTAGAATTATGTGATTGTAGAATGCTTTGATTTAAAACATGAAATGTACAAGTAAACAGATGCTCTATGATATCGTATAAGAATGATTAGTTTACAAAAATAGTTAATATAGAGCTTTTCTGTAATTTAAAAAATAAATAAATAAATAATTTAATATAGTGATGTAAAGTGCAAAAACGAACAGATTCATAATTGGAGTTGATAAACCTTATCTACAGGGGCGGAATCAGTGAACCTCGTATTATTGCTGTATATTATTATACGTGTAATGAAGTTTAAATAAGTCTTATTGTAGAAAAACTTTAAGAAGAAAGAGGATAAAGTGATACAGAGATGTGGTTGGTGTGAGTTAAAGGAGGTGGTAACTTTTCACAATAGCCCCTTAAGTATATAGTCTTTAACAAAAGGATTCAAATTATTGTAGACTATATTTTCGACCCTTATAAGTTTAAATATTCTACAAGTTAAATCTTACAGTATTAATTTTTTAATTTTTATATGTAGTTCATAATAGGTGTTTAATAATAGCATGACTAGATTTGGGTAACTTTTACTTCATGAACGAAGTCCATTATCGAAAATGTAAACATATTAGTCGTTTATGCGGAAGTTATGTTCGAAAAACAACAAAATGTGTGTGAACGACTTATTTCAGGTTTTACTTTCGTTTATGTTATTTTGGGTTGCTATAATAATTTTGAATTTTCTGGATCCGCCACTGCTTATTTCATAGCTTAAATTTAAATTTGTCCTTATCTATTTGCTTTCTTATCTGTACGTATATATATATATATATATATATATATATATATATATATATATATATATATATATATATATATATATATATATATATATATATATATATATATAGTGGTAGGATCAAGAGGGAAGTAACCATTCGGGGGGAAACGGGGGGAAGCAAAAACTTTTTTTTTTTCGTTTTTTGAAAAAACTTTGTTCACGAACATTATAGATGAGATGAAAATATGAACATTTAGTAGAGACACTTTGTGATAAATGCTTTTATTTTGGCGGGAAAACGCTCGAAGAAGTAATATATAACAATTGTCGTGTTTTTCGAGCGTATTTTGATGTTTTAGCTATTGGGGTTTACATATTAGGGTTTAGATATTAGGGTTTATAGGGTTTAGATATTAGGGTTTAGAAATTTAGGGTTTAGGGTTTAGATTTAGGGTTTAGATTTAGGATTTAGATTGAGTTTTTAACACGAACGGTTTAGAGTTTAGGGTTCCATAAACCCAAAACACCAAACCCTAAACCCTAAACTCTAAATCGGGCTAAATTTTACTTCACAAAACATGAAAAAAAAAACGTTCATATTCTTCACGAACAATATTATCTTGAATGTTATTTTTGTCGATCGTTTTCCCGCCTAAATAATAACATTCATCACGAAGTGTCTCTTCTAAATGTTCATATTTTCGTGTGATCTTGATGCCGGAAAAAAAAAATTCAAAGAAAACGAAAAAAAAAATAATTTTTGCTTCCCCCCGCTTCCCCTCGATTGGTTACTTCCCCATTGATCCTGCCCCTATATATATATATATATATATATATATATATATATATATATATATATATATATATATATATATATAGTGGTAGGATCAAGAGGGAAGTAACCATTCGGGGGGAAGCGGGGGGAAGGAAAAACTTTTTTTTTTCGTTTTTTGAAAAAACTTTGTTCACGAACATTATAGATGAGATGAAAATATGAACATTTAGTAGAGACACTTTGTGATAAATGTTTTTATTTTGGCGGGAAAACGCTCGAAGAAGTAATATATAACAATTGTCGTGTTTTTCGAGCGTATTTTGAGGTTTTAGCTATTGGGGTTTAGATATTAGGGTTTATAGGGTTTAGATATTAGGGTTTAGAAATTTAGGGTTTAGGGTTTAGATTTAGGGTTTAGATTTAGAATTTAGATTGAGTTTTTAACACGAACGGTTTAGAGTTTAGGGTTTAGGGTTTAGGGTTTGGTGTTTTGGGTTTATGGAATAAACCCAAAACACCAAACCCTAAACCCTAAACCCTAAACTCTAAATCGGGCTAAATTTTACTTCACAAAACATGAAGAAAAAAAACGTTCATATTCTTCACGAACAATATTATCTTGAATGTTATTTTTGTCGATCGTTTTCCCGCCTAAATAATAACGTTCATCACGAAGTGTCTCTTCTAAATGTTCATATTTTCGTGTGATCTTGATGCCGGGAAAAAAAAATTTCAAAGAAAACGAAAAAAAAAAAAAATTTGCTTCCCCCCGCTTCCCCCCGATTGGTTACTGTGATGACCCGGAAATTTCGACTAAATTTAAACTTAATCTTAAATGATTAATAATTTCGACACGATAAGCAAAGCCTATGAAGTTGAATCTTAAAATTTTGAACTATTCAATTACCCTTCGATTGTTCTCAACGATTCGCGAACAATTATATGTAAATAGATACATATACTATAACTAGAAAACGTAACAAAGTGTTGAGTATATGATACTGTGCATTAAACTTATTGGTTTGATTATCTGATTGAAATATTTAGCTACAGTGTTTTTGAAAATCACTATTTGCTACAGTAAAAATTGACTTTGCTACAGTAACTTTGCTACAGTAAGACACTATTTCAAAATGAAAATATATATATGTATATGTATATACTATGAGACGATGATTTATAGAAGCAAATGACCAAAACACTTAATTGATTAAAGCTAAACTTCAAGTGACATAGTTATGGATAATTTAAGTTTATATTTTGACAAAGGTACGAGTCACGAAACGAAAAATGCCAGTTTTCTAAAGGTACGAAAGGACATTCGGAAAACCGGAACCGGGACATAAGTCGAGTGATGACGTACGACTTATCGGAACAAAAATTACAGGTCAACTATGCACGTGGATTTAATATAATATATAATTAATTATTTAAATTATATATAATATATATATATATATATTATATTTAAACATGTCGACGGGAAAAAGTTAAACATATGTGTGCTGGAAAGGGGAGCCATGCGATCGCATGGCATTCCCTCACAATAACCATGCGATCGCATGGTGGTGTTTGGGTGGCCAACTCCTATAAATGTCAAACGTTTCTGTTTTTCTGTATCCATCTATCTCGCATCTATCTCTCTATATATATTATATTTATATTTATTATTATTATTATTATTATTATTATTATTATTATTATTATTAAGATTAATATTATTATTAATCTTAATATTATTAGTAGTATTATTATTAATTAGTATTATACATAAAACACTACGACGAGGTCATGAGCGTGTCACTTTCAAAACGAGTTTCGAGTGGGTTAAAGCTAAGGAAATTATGGGTTATTGCCAAGGAGGTTATGGGTAATATTCGGGGGTATATTTGTGAATCAAACCTAGTGTTTATCATCTCCGTTACGTCTACATACTTTCCTACAATATTGAATCTCAATATTGATACGTAAGCACTCATATTTTATCTTTTATACATTAATTGTGTATCCATGTCTAGTGCTCGAGTATATATATTTATACATGCTTGTATGCTAAATTTCGTTGCTAAACAGTTTATAATGAATCACGAATTAAATACATATATTACTGGAAAAAGGTATATGATATGCATGTTTTTGGAAAGCTAGCAAAAAATCAATAACTTTTCATTTAGATATCGAATAGTTTCGATGAACGGATTAAAAGATATGATCAACTGAATTATGATTGACATTAATTGGAATTGCTCTTGAATCTGCAATTGATATTTAAATAACTTGTTTGAAAGATTAATAAATTGGATTTTTGAATATTACCAGTCGAATAAATGAATTCTTATATAAAACACGTCTCGTTTTGTTAAGCAACTGTCAAAATTGACAAAATTGACTTTTTGAAATGACTGTGGATAACTATTGTATGTCGATCTCCAGCATTAGGATTGTGATACACTATGACCTGACCTAGCTTGATAGAAATTTATTGACCAACATATGTTCTCTAGGTTGAGATCTACGGTTATTTGATAATCCGAGTTTCGATCACATTTTGGTGAACGACTTTATATGCTGCTAAGGTGAGTTCATTTGATCCCTTTTTACATATATTTTTGGGCTGAGAATACATGCGCTGTTTTATAAACTGTTTTACGAAATGGACACAAGTACATACTAAATTCTACACTGAGTTTAAACCGAAAATCCCTTAACTTTGGTAACTAGTAACTGCCGGTTATAAGAACTGGTGGGCGCGAGTAGTTGTATATGGATCCATAGGGCTTGACATCCCCGTCCGAGCTAGTAGCGCTAGCCTTTTAGCGGACATATGCTATTTGAGAAGCGTACACGTTGGTTTGCGTGTATTTTTAAGATGATTATACAAAGGGTACAAATTATATAAACGTTAAAGTTTAGTTACCAGGGTGCTCAACTTTGTAGAACCGATTGATAAATGTTTCAGATGAAACAACTGAAATCTTGTGGTCCACCTTTTATTTAAAACATATTGATAAACGTTTTGAATGAAACAACTGAACTTTTGTAATCCACATTGATATACTGATTATGTGTAATATTAAAACTATGAACTCACCAACCTTTGTGTTGACACTTGAAGCATGTTTATTCTCAGGTTTCTAGAAGTCTTCCGCTGTTTGCTTATACGTGATACAAGATATGTGCTTGGAGTCATACATGCTATATACAAGAAACTTGCATTCACCATGTACCTTATTTTGACTGTATTGTCAACAGATGTATTATTGTAAACCATTTAAATTGTGATTATCTATACGTAGGAATCATCAGATGTTAAAAACCTGGAATTTATATATTCATTTATGAAATAACTTTTCAAACGAATGCAATGTTACAAAACGTATCACATAGAGGTCAAAACCTCGCGATGAAACCGGTGAATAACGTGCTGCGTCAAAAGGGATTTTGACCGGCCGTTACAGTTACTTCCCCATTGATCCTGCCTATATATATATATATATATATATATATATATATATATATATATATATATATATATATATATATATATATGGAGTAGGATTAGTTTTTAACCATGAGTTATGTTTTGATAATTAAAATAAGAAAATTACAATTAGGCCGTAGCCTTTTTGATAAATAAAATAAGAAAATTACAATTAGTTTTTAGTAGGATTATATTCATCTTGCCTTATCTTTATTTTTGTGGTGCAAGTTCATATTCATATTTATAGGTGTGCAACGATCCTTTTTCTTCATTACATATTCTTGTGTTGCTCACCATAAAACATCCCTTGTTACACTCCAAACAGTTTTTTTTTTTCATTGTATTATACAAAATCAAGTTTCTTTAAGATGATTGCATCAAGGAGAAAACAGTGTTCACTACATAATAAGCATGTTGTCGTATCTTATTTCGTTTTGGTTTGTTTTGTCCTTTCAGTTTCTTCTGTTGATGCTGGAACCGAAACCGATCATTTGGCCTTGTTATCGGTCAAAGCGCAGATAAGATCAGACCCATATCAGATAATGGCTACATGGAACGATTCGACCCATTTCTGCAACCTGCAGTTGGTAACCTGTCGTTTCTTAGAGTCCTTGTGCTATTCAACAATAGTTTTACAGGCAAGGTCCCACAAGAAGTTGGAAAGTTATCGAGATTAAGAACTCTAGGAGTTTCGACTAATCTTTTATCAGGTGAAATTCCTTCGAATATATCTCAGTGTCTAAATCTTGTAGAACTTGATCTTGGTAGGAACCATTTCGTAGGTACTTTTCTAAATGAATTTGAATCGTTGCGTAAGCTACAGTTTATCAATGTCGAATCGAATAATCTAACAGGAGAAATACCCAAGTTTATTGGAAACTTTACGTCCCTTGAGGCTATATCTGGTTTAGATAATAATTTTCATGGAAGTGTTCCAGATACTCTAGGCCAGTTGTCTAATTTGTGGTATTTCGGGTTCGGAAGTAATAATCTTTCGGGCGTTTTACCTCCTTCGTTTTTCAATATTTCATCCTTGAAGGAAATACATTTTCCCAACAATCAAATTGGTGGGAAGTTGCCACAAGACATTGCACAAATATTTCCTAGACTCGTAAGCTTAAACCTTCCAATAAATAAGTTCACTGGACATATTCCAGTTTCGTTAAATAATGCCTTGAATCTTGAAGAGCTAGCACTCTACGGAAATGAGTTTACTGGAAGTGTACCAAGTTTCGATCGGCTAACAAGGTTGACGTGGTTTACAATTGATAAGAATCATCTTGGAAATGGGAAATTCGGTGACTTGAGCTTTTTATCGTCTTTGGCTAACTGTACCAACTTAAGTATTTTAGGTTTCGGTTATAATAATCTCGGAGGAGTTTTGCCAAAATCGATGTTTAACTTCACTCAACTGACGGAACTCACAATAGGAGGAAATTTAATGTCTGGAAGTATCCCTTACGAGATCGGACTACTAGTTAAGATAACTAGATTGTTTATGTTCTCAAACCGATTCACTGGTACAATTCCAGATTCAATTGGGAATCTAGTAAACGTCGGTGAATTGTCTCTTTGGGGAAACTTATTATCAGGCTCTATACCCTCGTCATTAGGAAATATTACCCAGTTAAGCGTGCTCTGGTTAGATATTAATAATTTGGTGGGATCGGTACCATCAAGTTTATCCAACTGTAATGGCTTACATGGGTTGGATCTTCATAGGAATAATCTCAGTGGGTTCACACCTGAGGAAATTTTTGGTCTTTCTTCCTTAATAGCATTAGACCTTTCTGACAACCATTTTGTGGGTCCTCTTCCTTCCGATGTAGGAAAGTTGCGAAATTCGGGTTTTCTTAACATTTCGAATAACAGGTTGTCAGGGGCAATTCCATCTAGCCTTGGAGCTTGCACAAGTTTGGTTGAACTATCCATTTCGGGGAACGTCTTTGAAGGTGAAATTCCGTCCACGTTTAGCTCATTGAGAGGGCTACAAGTTCTCGATCTTTCAAGAAACAACTTAACCGGGACTATCCCCGATTTCCTAGGAGATTTCGTGTTCTTCGACAGTTTGAACTTGTCTTTCAATGATTTTGAGGGAAAGTTGCCTGATAAAGGAGCTTTTAGAAATGTAACCAAAGTTTCCATTAATGGAAATGCTAAACTCTGCGGTGGACTTTCAGAATATCAGTTGCCCGAGTGTCCGATTGATCAAGAATCATCCAAGAAAAACAAAATTTCTCGTACCATGATAATCATTTTTTCAGCACTTGGCGCGATTTTCGTACTAGTTGTGGCTCTGGTTTCTTACTTAATTTGGAAACGAAGATATAGTAAGAAGGTTTCCTCGGGGACTAATTTGGACAATGAAAAATTCCCACGAATTTCTTATAGAGTATTACATGAAGCAACAGATGGGTTTTCTTCGGCAAACTTGATCGGTTATGGAAAGTTCAGTTTCGTCTATAAGGCGATTTTGAACCAAATAAATGGACCGGAAACTATTGCTGTGAAGGTACTAAAACTTGCGGTTCGTGGTGCTGATAAGACGTTCGTAGCAGAATGTGAAGCTCTGAGAATATTCGACACCGAAATCTTGTGAAAGTCATAACTTCTTTTTCAGGTGTTGAGTATAATGGAAATGACTTCAAGGCTCTTATCTACGCTTATATGGTCAATGGCAGTTTAGATGATTGGTTACATCAGAATCGGGCGGTTAATCAAGATATCGAGGAGGAAACAAGGTCTTTAAACTTCATTCAGAGGCTGAACGTTGTGATCGATGTGGCTAGCGCACTAGTTTATATTCATTGCCAGTGTGGTTCACCATTGGTTCATTGTGACATCAAACCTAGCAACGTTCTTTTAGATGTCGATTTGGTTGCTCATCTTGGTGATTTCGGCTTAGCAAGATTTTTTCAATATACCGCACCTGATTCAACATCAAGCCACACAAATCCGACTGGTGTAAAAGGCACGGTTGGTTATGCTGCTCCTGGTAATTTGTTCACAGTTACTTATTCTACAAAAAGATGATTCTTTTTAAACTATTTATATTACTCTGATTATACATTTTAACAGCGGCTCTGTTGACTGTTTTTGCCCTTCCCGTAGCCAGTGGTGAAACTTGAACCCGGATACAGATGTGGGGCGGGTGTAAAATTTTAACAAATTTTTCATTATCAGCAGGGGTAAACACTAATAAAGCGTTATTTTTTAGAACCCAGACCTTTTTTTACGCCTTACAACTAGGCCACCTTGGTGATGGTTATTTTCCCAAAAAAATCATGTAGGTTTTTATTTTACAAGTGTGTATAGACAGTATAGTTATAAGGTTTTCCCTAACCCCACACTCTAAGTACGCGGCCGAGTCATCTGTAGCCGTTTCCAACACTTCCTTGCTATCTTGTGATGGTTTATATTTTACGAGTGTGTTTGTTTATAAATACAGAATATGGAATGGGTAGTCGACCTTCAACATACGGTGATATTTACAGTTTTGGGATCCTCATACTAGAGATATTTACAGGAAAGCACCCTACTCATGAAATGTTCAGCGACGGTCTGAGTCTTCATGGTTTTGTGAAGATGGCTATACCTGACCGAGTTATGGAGATAACTGATCTCATCCACCTGAGAACGTATAAGTCCATCAAGGAGTGCCTGACTGCAGTTTATGAAATTGGGATTAATTGCTCAATGGAATCGCCAACAGATCGGATGGACATCAACGATGCATTTAATCAACTGCAGTTTGTTAAGAAAACTTTCCTTGATAGTAGGAGTAACTTGGCATAAAGACACATTAAGTACAAGTCATCTGAATTATTATAGCATAATAAGGTGTAGCCAAGTCATTTGTCAAACCTTTTAGTTATAAAAATATCGTATCATATTCATAATAATGCATCACTTTTAAAAAAATAGAAGAATATGTGTATTGTAAAAAGGTTGTAAATTTGATTTCATGTATATTACTCCGTAGTGTAGTTTGCATCAGCTATGGTGAAGAACACTGAATAGCCTATTTCACGCGCTATACAGTGAAAGGACAAAATTTAATAGTTAATAGACTTGTGTGACATATATCCAGATCATCACATTAAAAAAAAAGTTTAAGAATGAACTCAAGTTATACCAATCAATACGGTTGACAACAAAGAAGTTTATACGATTTCCCATTCCTTCCAAGTAGACACATAAGGCAGAGTTTGTTACATGTGTTAAACTCGATCCTCAGATCATGGTGAAATGAGTAATAAGGCAGAGTTTGTTTTTGCACCTTACATTAAAGTTCTTTAAAAGGTATGGCTGCACCCAAAAAAAAAAAAAAAAAAAAAAAACTGTTCTTGATGAACTTTTAGCAACATTCTGTTCCTTTACAAGTGACCTACTCAGTCCCACTTTCGGTCACATATGATCCCTTCACCCACGAGTCAATATCATCCAACGACATTACCCCTGTCAATGAGGTGGTGAACCCGGCAAACTATTTTTTCCAGGGAACTGAAACGGGCTGGACCCTGGACCTTAACCCTGTTTTCAGGTCGAAATGGCTGTTTGATAAGTCTTGGTACAAGGTACGTGTTTAACAAGGTAATTTTCGATGTAGACATATGTTAATAGAGTCTTCCCATATAATATAATCCTAATAAGTTATACTGAGTAGTACTATATATAAGTGATCATGTTTTGTTGTCTTACACAATACTAAGACTATATTAATTGCACTGAATCAAATGAAAAAGGTATGGTTGACCACCATATTATGTATGCCTTGCCCTTGCTCCCTTTTACACCAGATGAAATAGAGACCGATCACTTGGCCTTACTCTCGGTTAAGGCTCATATATTGTCCGACCCATATCAAATCATGACTACCTCTTGGAACGACTCGGTGCACTACTGTATCTGGACCGGTGTCTTATGTGGTCGTAAACACAAGCGAGTCTGCAGTCTGGTGGCTTCGTTGGCTCGATAGCACATGAAGTCGGTAACCTGTCATTTCTTGAAATATTTTTTTCTATAACAATCATTTAACAGGTAATTTACCACAAGAGATTGGCAAGTTATCAAAATTAAAGTGGTTATCAGTTACAAACAATTCTTTATCAGGAGAAATCCCTTTTAATATGTCACACTGTTTAAATCTTGTACAACTTCATTTGCGCGGTAACAATTTCACCGGTCCTATACCTAAAGAAAAAATAACCTTCAAATAACTAACCTTCAAATCATGAACCTTAAAATCATGAACCTTCGAAAAAATAATCTATCTGGCGAAATACCAAAGTTTGTTGGAAACCTTACTTCACTTGTGTTCATTGATGCCCTTTACAACAGTTTCCATGGTAACATTCCTGATACTTTTTCCCAGTTATCCAATTTCTTTTATTTCGATTTTGGTGTTAATCATCTTTCGGGTGTTTTACCTCCTTCGTTTTTCAATCTTTCATCTTTAATGCTCATTGAGTTACTCGATAATCATCTTTCGGGCACTTTACCAGCCGATTTCGCACTAAAATTTCCTCGATTAACATATTTAAACCTTCCCGTAAACAATTTTTCCGGAACCATTCCTGTTTCGTTGTCTAACGCCACCAATCTTGAACATCTGGCACTAGATGATAAAGCTTTTACCGGAACCGTACCAAAATTTTACCAACTGCAAACATTAGATTGGTTTGCAATTGGTCGTAGCAAACTCGGGTTTGCAAAATACGATGATCTAGACTTTGCATCATCTTTAACCAACTGTACCAACTTGAATTATTTGGATTTTGGTGATAACAGATTTGGAGGACTGTTGCAGAAAACAATGTTTAATTTTACACTACTTACAAATATCACAATAGGTAATAATTTAATCTCAGGTAACATTGTAAGAACATATGCATACGAAACTGATAATACAGATATTACAATAAACATAAAATTCATATGAACAACATGCGTCATAAAAACTGCAAATATAAATCGATCAAACCGAATATAAAGGTTGAACCGGGTTTGTGTTTGACACAATTCCCTTAAACAGATTCGTCGTCCGTTCCCAGGGTACACCGGTTGAAAGCAGCGTACTACCGGACTTAACACTTGCCTGAAAAGAAGTTATTCTGCAGACTGGTTTCCAGTTTTATAGCACAAAGTTGCATGGTATCCACATGAAGTGGATGTGATGTAGCGACCCCGACAAATCGTCAAGTGACGGCGTCGTCTACATGGGTCCTATTACCTGGTCATAAGTCTTTATGACAACGTTTGACCAAAATATGTCGCCTTCATTTCAACATAAAGATTGTTTCCAAAGTTTAAAAGAATTGTTCAACCAAAAGTTAAGTTACAAGGTTATAAGTACAAAGAAAATCTAGGCGACACGGTTTAAAGTAAAGTCATAAGACGCTCCATGAAAAACATGTATACTCGACATCCAATGCAAGTATCAAATAATGAGCGGAAGCATGTATCACATATCGTGCAAGACCTGAGAAAAACATAGAAAATCTGTCAACGAAAACGTTGGTGAAATCATAGGTTTAGGTAAGTATGTAAGTAAAAGTAAAGTAAGTCGAACCACAAGGTTTGCAAAGTTGAAATAATAGTAATACATTCTAAAAGTTAATATTCACGAGCACCCAATTATCAAAGCTTAACATTCCATCCATTGTATACCCCATCCATAGTGCTAGAACAAACACTGATTCTCGAAAATATATTTCATCCGTAGACGGTAGCGAACCGTCAAAGATGAGGGTTGTCAACCCATATGGCCATATAACATAAGTTCTCGCTTACACCCGGCAAGTGTAACTAATGATAATCGAATTGAGGATTTTTGTTCTAAACTCGTATGTAGAATGTTTGTTTTCCCGTTCTTGTGTTCACTTAGTTCAAAAGAATCGTTTATGTTTTCTCATCCCAAATATAAGTTCAAAAAGAGTAAAAGTGGGACTATGATCTCACCTTTGATTGCAAGAGTAAGTAAGTACTTCGACAAGTAACGCGTGCAAAGACAAGGCTAGTCTTGACCTAAACATATAGGTTATATCAATAACGGTAAACACAAACGGTCAAAGATGTTCAATTAGTCCCATGGCTCGTTACGACTCGATTATATTAACATGTGAATCAACTAGTCAAGTTTCATGCAAGATACAAGTAAATAATCATGTTAGAAAGGTTGCATAAGTATTTGGTTAAGTTTGACAAAAAGTCAAACTTTGGTCGGTCAAAGTCAACGAAAGTCAACACGTTCGGGTCGGGTCCCGAACTATTTTTCTGAGGTTTTTAATCATATATGAGCATGTTAGAACAAGTTTCATGTGAATCGGAGGTCCGTAGTATGCCAAACATTTTTCGTATTTTGGACATGGAGGTCAGAACCTGACCACGGCATATGCCGCGCCGCGGCCAGAGGTGTCGCGCCGCGACATTAGGCGTGGCCTGGTACCTGGTCAGTTTCAAATGTTCAAGTCTTGGTCAAAACTTCAAACAACCATAAAACGCAAACCGTAAACAACTAGAAGGCGTATCTTATACCGTTGGAAAGCTCTTTTGACAAGGAACACAACTAAACATGTATCATCAATCAAAAACATCATTTTCAACAATCGATTTCTCGTCAAGTGATCAATAAAAGTCTATTTTCAAATTTTCAAGTTCATCAAATGCATTTTGAGTTTCGGGAATCCAATTCTCACATATGATATGCCGTTTTGAAGGTAATGAGGCATACGTTACAACTAAACACTAACAATTAACATTCCATGGCATTCAAGCATCCAAAAATTCATGTCAAGAACCATCAAACCCTAGTCAAACATCTCAAAATCAATAATCATGCTTTTGAAGTTTTCTTAATCAACCTACACATCAAATTGAAGCTAGTGATACTAGGAACACAATTAGAACATGAACTTTTAACATCTGACAACATATGATCATCCAAAATTCAAGAACAACACACCAAAAGTCAAGTTCATGCTAGTTATACTAAAACAACGAGATCGAGCATACAAATTACATACACAACATCACAATGAGCCATAGACACTAACTAACACCATTTCAAGTCAAAAACACGAATTTAGAGAAATCTAGAGTTTTAGAAATGTTACCCAAACGAGATGAAGTTGGTACCAAAATGAAGAGGATGAAGAGAGGATCACGAATATGTAATTTATTTTGTTGTAAGCCTCCTAGATTGAATTTAGATGATGATTGAATGAATTTGGAAATTGGGTGTGTGTTCTTGCTAGAGAGAAAGAGAGAGAGATGGAGATGATAATGAATGGGTGAAAGGGGTTTGACCCTTTGACCTAGTCAAGGGTTTGATCCCTTGTCAAGTTTAGTCCCTCAACTTTCGTTCGGGTGCGTGAATTACCTAAACGAGATAATTTAAAACGCGTATCAACGGGAGATGTTATAAACATATAACGGACTTTATATTAGTATAACGGAAAAGTAAATGGAAAAAGGCGGGATGTTACATTACCTACTCCTTAAAAGAAATTTCGTCCCGAAATTTAAGTAGGCGTAGTAGTCGTTGTTTCTTCCTCGAGATCTTGCGTTTCCGAATTCACGAATAGATGAGGATACTTCCTTTGCATTTGATCTTGTCTTTCCCAA
The DNA here is from genome assembly GCF_046630445.1 of Rutidosis leptorrhynchoides. Taxonomy (NCBI): domain Eukaryota; kingdom Viridiplantae; phylum Streptophyta; class Magnoliopsida; order Asterales; family Asteraceae; genus Rutidosis; species Rutidosis leptorrhynchoides. The sequence continues at coordinate 407,354,105 of NC_092343.1, forward strand.
GTAAACTCGGGTCCCCTTTTGGCGTTCCAACGGACTTTAACAATCGGGATTCGGCTTTGTTTCAATGTCTTGACGGAGATGTCCACAATTTCAACCGGTTCCTCCACAAAATGAAATTTGTCATCAATAGTAAGTTCCTCGAGAGGGATGACGATATCGGGTTCGGCAAGACACTTTTTCAAGTTAGATACATGGAAGGTAGGATGAACGGAACTCAGTTGAGGCGGAAGATCTAAACGATAAGCAACGGTTCCAATACGCTCCAAGATTTCGAAAGGACCAATATACCGCGGATTTAGCTTCCTGCGTTTCCCAAAACGGATTACACCCTTCCAAGGTGCGACTTTTAACATTACTCGGTCACCGACTTGAAATTCAAGATCGTTGCGTCGTTTGTCGGTATAGCTCTTTTGACGACTTCGGGCCGTCCTAAGCCTATCTCGGATTTGAACGATTTTCTCGGTGGTTTCGTGAATGAGTTCGGGTCCGGTGATTTGCACGTCGCCTACCTCGGCCCAACAAAGAGGTGAACGACATTTTCGGCCGTATAGCGCTTCAAAAGGTGCGGCTTTAATACTCGCGTGATAACTATTGTTGTAAGAGAACTCGGCGAGAGGTAAGTGCTTGTCCCAAGCTTTTCCAAAATCAACCACGCAAGCTCGTAACATGTCCTCCAAGGTTTGAATTGTACGTTCGCTTTGTCCATCGGTTTGAGAATGATATGCGGTGCTCATGTCTAAACGCGTTCCCAACGCTTCTTGCAAGGTACGCCAAAATCTAGAAACAAAACGGCCATCTCGGTCGGAGATAATCGATAAAGGTACACCGTGTCGGGCTACGATTTCTTTAATGTAAAGTTGCGCAAGTTTCTCCATTTTGTCGGTCTCCTTCATGGCAAGAAAGTGTGCGGATTTGGTGAGACGGTCAACAATAACCCAAATGGTATCATAACCGCCCGTCGTTTTTGGTAGTTTGGTGATAAAATCCATCGTTATTCTTTCCCACTTCCATTGCGGGATCTCGGGTTGTTGAAGTAGTCCGGACGGTCTTTGGTGTTCGGCTTTGACTTTGGAACATGTCAAACACTTGGAAACATAAGTAGCTACGTCCCTTTTGATGTTCGGCCACCAATATAGTTGTTTAAGGTCGTGGTACATCTTATTGGCACCGGGGTGAATCGAGTATCGTGACTTATGGGCTTCATCTAAAATAAGGCTTCGTAGGTCCCCATAACTAGGCACCCAAATCCTTCCGGCGAAATATCGGAGTCCGGTTTCCTTAGTTTCGAATCGAGAGACGAGAATGTTCAAGAGCTCGTGTGAAAGGTTTTCATCCTTGAGGGCCTCATCTTGGGCTACACGAATTTGACTATTGAGGTTGTTGTGAATGGTGATGTTTAAAGCTCGAACACGAAGGGGCACCGCTCTTTCTTTTCGACTCAAGGCATCGGCTACTACGTTTGCCTTCCCGGGATGGTAACGAAGCTCGCAATCGTAATCGTTTAAGGTTTCAATCCACCTTCGTTGTCTCATGTTTAGTTGCTTTTGATCGAAAATGTGTTGGAGACTTTTGTGGTCGGTAAAGATAGTACTCTTGGTTCCATAAAGATAGTGTCTCCACATTTTAAGTGCAAAGACAACGGCTCCGAGTTCGAGATCATGCGTCGTGTATTTTCGTTCATGAATTTTGAGTTGTCGGGAGGCATAAGCAATGACTTTCGTTCGTTGCATCAATACACACCCAAAGCCATGTTTTGAGGCGTCGCAATACACAACAAAATCATCGTTGCCTTCGGGAAGTGACAAGATAGGAGCGGTGGTTAGCTTTTTCTTCAAGATTTGGAACGCGGATTCTTGCTCGGTCGCCCAAATGAATTTCTTTCCCTTGTGAGTTAATGCGGTTAGAGGACGTGCAACCAAAGAGAAGTTTTCGATGAATCTACGATAGTACCCGGCGAGACCCAAGAATTGACGAATGTGAGTAGGAGTAGTAGGAGTCTCCCATTTACTAATGGCTTCGATTTTTGATGGATCGACTTTAATACCTTGATCACTTACAACATGACCAAAAAATTGAACTTCCTTCAACCAAAATTCACACTTGGAGAATTTGGCATAAAGTCGTTCTAGTCTCAAGAGTTCAAGCACAAGTCGGAGATGTTGTTCGTGCTCCTCTTCATTTTTAGAATAGATCAATATGTCATCGATGAACACAATAACGAATTTATCGAGATACGGTTTGCACACGCGGTTCATAAGATCCATGAACACCGCCGGTGCGTTAGTAAGACCAAATGGCATGACAAGGAATTCATAACTACCATAACGAGTCCGGAAAGCGGTTTTGGAGACATCTTCCCCCTTAACCCTTAATTGATGATAACCCGAGCGGAGATCGATTTTCGAATATACACAAGACCCTTGTAGTTGATCAAAGAGGTCATCGATGCGAGGAAGAGGATATCGGTTCTTAACCGTCAATTTATTTAGTTCACAAAAATCCATACATAATTGTAGGAAAGAAAGAAAAAAAAAAATTTCCTTAACGAATAGGTTTTGAGCTCCTTAGTTCTATAGGTGTCAAGTCATAATTCTTAACGTATATCCTCTGATAAAATTTATAGGCACACAATATATTCCGTTGGTCACTTAAATTGCCTAAGTAGTGTCTAGGGAAAAAGTGGAGTGCAAAGAGCACGAGTCAAAGACTTGGTTATAAAACGTCTAGCGGTAATGGAATCGAATAAGTATGAAGTATACGGTTTGTTGTGAAGAAACGTACCCGTTACTAGTCCATCGTCGTTCCGGGCATCCTAGGTGTCGATGTTGAAGGTTCAACGGCGTGCGTTGGGGTTGATTTTTTTATTTGGGCACACATTCCTAAAATGACCCAGTTGGCCACATTCGAAGCAAGCACCCGTTCTGTGTGCGTTGGGCATCTTTCGAGCGACGGGTCCTTGGCACCGGTGGCGAAACCTGCCACATCCTTCAAAGTGATGCTTGTGGAATTCGTTACATAAAGGTAGTTTTCCGGCATAGCCTTTCTTGTCGTTGGAGGTAAAAGGCTTCTTGGCGGGGTTGTTGTTATTGTTGTGGTTGCTTGATTGAGAGGCTTCCCATGTTCTTTTGTTGTTACTCGGGTGGTTCTCGACCATTGGTGCCGGTGCTTCCATTTCATTCACCGTTTCTAAGGCTTGGCGGGCCATTGTTAAAGCCTCTTGTAGGTTAGTGGGTTGAGATGTCATTACCTTGTGTTGAATGCTCTTAGGGAGGCCATCCATGTAAAGTTCGACTCTTAGGGATTCGGGAGTCATGAGATTTGGACACATCGAGACTAGTTCGGTAAACCGTTGATTATAAGCTTCGAGGTCATTTCCGACCGTTTTTAAATTCCTTAGACCCTGTTCGAGCCTTCGAGTCTCGTCGCGCGGGAAGTATTCGGTGATCATTCTTTCTCTTAATTCGGTCCAAGAGAGTGTGTGGGCTTCATCGCTTCCCACTAATTGTACATACGTGTTCCACCATGAGAGAGCAATACCGGTGAAAGTGAGGGTGGAAAACTTGACCTTATCTTGGTCTCGACAACCGCTTGTGTTAAAAACGGTCTCCATTTGTTCAAACCATCGGGTGAGAGTAACCGGTCCCCCGGTTCCATCGAAAGTGGGAGGATTGTACTTCATGAAGTTCTTGTAGGAGCAACCTTCGATTGAATTACCGGCTCCATGATTGTTGTTGTTAGAAAAGTGATCGGCCATGGCCGTACCCACGGCGGTGGTTATCATGCATTGAAGAGCTTGTTCTAGAGTTTCGAGAGGAGTATTGTGTTGACCTTGGTGAGCCATTGTTCCTTCATGACACAAGAATATCGTTGGTTAGTATTTTCAACAATACTAACCGGAGTATGGAATAAGGATAAAGAAAAAAAAAATTTCCTTGACTCGCCTTAAATTCTCTATGTCATAGTGTCGGAACGTCCATGTGAATCACCGTAATATAATCCCGGAAATTATATTACCCTGATTCTCATGTGCATTTAACATTACTTCATAAAGTCAAGGTGGCGCATCAACAAAATTTATCAACGTAAGATCAGATCGAATACGAGTTAGATATGATAGAAGAGTTCGAGTATAAATGCACAATTAGTCAAATAATTCCTACTTCAGTCTATATGCCGGTTGTAGTCTAGATTCACCTATGTACCCTATGACTCGGGGTGGACACAAATGAACTCTAAATCCCTACAACCTAGGCTCTGATACCACTTGTAGCGACCCCGACAAATCGTCAAGTGACGGCGTCGTCTACATGGGTCCCATTACCTGGTCATAAGTCTTTATGACAACGTTTGACCAAAATATGTCGCCTTCATTTCAACATAAAGATTGTTTCCAAAGTTTAAAAGAATTGTTCAACCAAAAGTTAAGTTACAAGGTTATAAGTACAAAGAAAATCTAGGCGACACGGTTTAAAGTAAAGTCATAAGACGCTCCATGAAAAACATGTATACTCGACATCCAATGCAAGTATCAAATAATGAGCGGAAGCATGTATCACATATCGTGCAAGACCTGAGAAAAACATAGAAAATCTGTCAACGAAAACGTTGGTGAAATCATAGGTTTAGGTAAGTATGTAAGTAAAAGTAAAGTAAGTCGAACCACAAGGTTTGCAAAGTTGAAATAATAGTAATACATTCTAAAAGTTAATATTCACGAGCACCCAATTATCAAAGCTTAACATTCCATCCATTGTATACCCCATCCATAGTGCTAGAACAAACACTGATTCTCGAAAATATATTTCATCCGTAGACGGTAGCGAACCGTCAAAGATGAGGGTTGTCAACCCATATGGCCATATAACATAAGTTCTCGCTTACACCCGGCAAGTGTAACTAATGATAATCGAATTGAGGATTTTTGTTCTAAACTCGTATGTAGAATGTTTGTTTTCCCGTTCTTGTGTTCACTTAGTTCAAAAGAATCGTTTATGTTTTCTCATCCCAAATATAAGTTCAAAAAGAGTAAAAGTGGGACTATGATCTCACCTTTGATTGCAAGAGTAAGTAAGTACTTCGACAAGTAACGCGTGCAAAGACAAGGCTAGTCTTGACCTAAACATATAGGTTATATCAATAACGGTAAACACAAACGGTCAAAGATGTTCAATTAGTCCCATGGCTCGTTACGACTCGATTATATTAACATGTGAATCAACTAGTCAAGTTTCATGCAAGATACAAGTAAATAATCATGTTAGAAAGGTTGCATAAGTATTTGGTTAAGTTTGACAAAAAGTCAAACTTTGGTCGGTCAAAGTCAACGAAAGTCAACACGTTCGGGTCGGGTCCCGAACTATTTTTCTGAGGTTTTTAATCATATATGAGCATGTTAGAACAAGTTTCATGTGAATCGGAGGTCCGTAGTATGCCAAACATTTTTCGTATTTTGGACATGGAGGTCAGAACCTGACCACGGCATATGCCGCGCCGCGGCCAGAGGTGTCGCGCCGCGACATTAGGCGTGGCCTGGTACCTGGTCAGTTTCAAATGTTCAAGTCTTGGTCAAAACTTCAAACAACCATAAAACGCAAACCGTAAACAACTAGAAGGCGTATCTTATACCGTTGGAAAGCTCTTTTGACAAGGAACACAACTAAACATGTATCATCAATCAAAAACATCATTTTCAACAATCGATTTCTCGTCAAGTGATCAATAAAAGTCTATTTTCAAATTTTCAAGTTCATCAAATGCATTTTGAGTTTCGGGAATCCAATTCTCACATATGATATGCCGTTTTGAAGGTAATGAGGCATACGTTACAACTAAACACTAACAATTAACATTCCATGGCATTCAAGCATCCAAAAATTCATGTCAAGAACCATCAAACCCTAGTCAAACATCTCAAAATCAATAATCATGCTTTTGAAGTTTTCTTAATCAACCTACACATCAAATTGAAGCTAGTGATACTAGGAACACAATTAGAACATGAACTTTTAACATCTGACAACATATGATCATCCAAAATTCAAGAACAACACACCAAAAGTCAAGTTCATGCTAGTTATACTAAAACAACGAGATCGAGCATACAAATTACATACACAACATCACAATGAGCCATAGACACTAACTAACACCATTTCAAGTCAAAAACACGAATTTAGAGAAATCTAGAGTTTTAGAAATGTTACCCAAACGAGATGAAGTTGGTACCAAAATGAAGAGGATGAAGAGAGGATCACGAATATGTAATTTATTTTGTTGTAAGCCTCCTAGATTGAATTTAGATGATGATTGAATGAATTTGGAAATTGGGTGTGTGTTCTTGCTAGAGAGAAAGAGAGAGAGATGGAGATGATAATGAATGGGTGAAAGGGGTTTGACCCTTTGACCTAGTCAAGGGTTTGATCCCTTGTCAAGTTTAGTCCCTCAACTTTCGTTCGGGTGCGTGAATTACCTAAACGAGATAATTTAAAACGCGTATCAACGGGAGATGTTATAAACATATAACGGACTTTATATTAGTATAACGGAAAAGTAAATGGAAAAAGGCGGGATGTTACATGTGATTCACAATTGCAGCTCCTGGTATCCACCACATCAGTATGAGTCAATGGAAACCACATCAGTATGAGTCAATGGAAACCAAGTTGGAAAAACATCCACATCTGAATGAGGTGTATCTGCAACTACTCAAACCGGCCTCGCACGGGCCCGGATTTTCGGAGCTGCATTCGTGTCCGCAAGTCGTGCGGGCACGCCCATTGAATCACAGGAAATCCCAAGTTTTTGCACCCCCCCTGCGCGAGAGTAGGTGCTAGAGTAAAATATGGTATAAGGTCTTGACATAGGTTTGGAGATAAGAACTTATATACCTCTCATAAGTTTATCTCCACTCCTATGTGGGACAAGATGCATTCCACTAGATTTCCATATTTTTTCATCAAACACACAACATTGAGACTCGATATCTCATTCACATTCTATCCGTTTTGGACACACTTTAGCTCGTTTTAAAGTCCTCGTCAAGGACTACAAAATCCACTAAATAGCTACTAATATGTATTACGTTATCATATATTAATATGTGTCCAAAGTTTGGTAGAAACCATTTGTTTTATCCAAAATTTCCAACAATCCCCCACATGAATGGAGATCGCTCTCAGGAACAACAATCTTCCGATTAAATTTCAGCAGTTGAATCTTGCATACGATAGGTAGGTGTTACCCTTTGAACCTTCGCTTATGAAACGCACTTAGACTACTGGCTCTGAGTAGACGATGATGTCTTTGAACTCGTCTGCCGTTTGTGTAGGCGACAATACGCTTCACACAAGACTCTCCCTGACAAAGTCAAGTCCTCATAGTTATGTTCGTTATGGTCGTGAACATTCGCCTGGTTCTGCGAGAGCTTATCAAATATTGTGCCCCAACAATACCCTTCGAAGCGACCCCACTTCTCTCTCACATAGGTGATTCACCACAGCGTGGCTGCTGATTAACCACGCATGGTTATTTCAGTTGAATCATTAAAAGCCATAGGCTTATCCTCTTACTTGTCACTTATAGGAATGGACTAGGAAGTCTACTCTTAATTAGTAAACTCCCTTTTCAAAGTGTAGGGGTTGCTAGTTTAGTAATTAACTCCCCCACAGTGACTTCGCTAGTTCATACAAGTAGGTTGTCCTATTGAACTCAGATCTTGGGATCTCCAGTCAACTGAGTTAGGTTTTCCTTCATATAAACTTAGCCTTTCATGGGCTTTAGTCCCATTCCCACGCACGACTTATACACTAACTCTCTGCTTAAGCCTTTTGTCAGCGGATCCGCAATATTATCCTTTGACCTTACATAGTCAATAGTGATAATTCCTGTAGAGATTAGTTGTCGTACTGTATTATGTCTACGTCGTATATGTCTATTCTTACCATTATACATTGTGCTATGAGCTCTACCAATTGCCGATTGGCTATCACAATGTATACTTATGGCCGACACCGGCTTAGGCCATCTTGGTATATCTTCAACGAATTGACGTAGCCATTCTGCCTCTTCACCAGCTTTGTCTAAAGCGATGAATTCTGATTCCATCGTGGATCTAGCAATAACCGTTTGTTTAGACGATTTCCACGATATAGCAGCACCTCCAAGTGTGAATACATATCCACTTGTCGCTCTGGAATCATTTGTATCAGATATCCAGTTTGCATCACAATGACCTTCGATCACTGCAGGATATCTGTTATAATGCAGCCCGTAATCCCTAGTGTATCTTAAGTACCGAAGTAACCTTGTCATACACCTCCAGTGAGACGTACTTGGATTACTCGTGTATCTACTTAGCTTGCTTACAGCATATGCTAAGTCGGGTCGAGTACAACTCATTAGATACATTAAGCTGCCAACAATTCTTGAGTACTCTAATTGGTTAACAGGTTCTCCTCTGTTCTTAGCTAGATGTTGACTCGTGTCAATGGGAGTTCTAGCTACATTAGAGTCATTTGCATTGAACTTCTCAAGAATTTTATCCACATAATGGGTTTGACTTAGAACAAGTCCACTTTGGGTTCGTGTGATTTTTATCCCCAATATCACATCTGCCAAACCCATGTCTTTCATGTCAAACTTCGATTTTAACATGTCCTTTGTAGATTTAATCATCTTCTCATTACTACCAGCAATGAGCATATCATCTACATATAGACAAAGGATAACATATCCATCTGGTGTGTCTTTCACATAAACACACTTGTCACATTCATTTATCTTAAATCCTAAATCAAGCATGACATGATCAAACTTCTGGTGCCATTGTTTGGGAGCTTGTTTTAGTCCATACAAGGACTTAACGAGTTTACAAACTTTCCTTTCTTGTCCAGGCGCTTTAAACCCCGCGGGTTGTTCCATGTAAATCTCTTCTTCGAGATTTCCGTTTAGGAAAGCGGTTTTCACATCCATTTGATGTACTTCCAAGTTTCTAATGGCGGCAATGGCAAGTACCAACCTGATTGAGGTTATTCGCGTTACCGGCGAATATGTATCAAAGTAATCTAGACCTTCTCGTTGTCTATAACCATTGATCACCAACCTTGCCTTATACTTATCAATGGTACCATCTGGCTTTAACTTCTTCTTGAAGATCCATCAATAACCTAGTGGCTTGCATCCCGGAGGAAGATCCACTAACTCCCAAGTATGGTTTTGTAAAATAGAATCTATTTCACTTTTAATGGCCTCCTTCCATTGAGGTCCTTCAGAGGAAGACACCGCTTCACGGTAAGTTGTAGGTTCATTTTCAACCATGTAAGTGTGAAAATCAGGACTGAATGATTTTTCTGTCCTTGCTCTTTTGCTTCGTCTCAGCTCAAGCTCCTCTTCCTCAGATTCTACTAGTTCCTCATGAACTTTTTCATGAGGTGTCTCAACTTCAACATGTTCATTTGCAATGCACGGAAATACATTTTCAAAGAACGAAGCATTTCTCGATTCCATGATCGAACCTTTATATATATCCGAAATCTTGGATTCATGCACAAGGAATCGATAAGCCATACTGTGTTCAGCATATCCAATAAATATGCAGTCAACAGTCTTTGACCCTATCCTTTGTGCCTTAGGTAGTGGAACAGTCTTTGACCCTATCAATCATAGCTGCAACTTGGAAACTTTCACTGATTATCATTTTTTCCGCATATATGTCATGAATAATGACTTGTAATTCTTGGATTTGACTCATAACAGTCTTTGATTCAACCATCTTAAAGTCCAAGAATTTAGCTACTACCCATTTCTTGGTACCAGCATCTTCAGTCTTGTACTTCCGCTCTAAAGACTCCCATAATTCTTTGGCAGGCTTTATTGTGCAGTACACGTTATAGAGAGAATTCTCCAAACTATTCAAGACATAGTTCCGGCACAGGTAATCCAAATGTTTCCATGCCTCAACCGCGCTCAAAGTTTGAACATCCCCAGCAACAAGTTGGGGAGCGGTTTCAGTTAAGACCCTCGCAAGGTTCAACATTGTCAGATAAAAGAGCATCTTTTGCTGCCAACGTTTAAAGTCCACACCAGTGAACTTTTCAGGTTTCTCAGCATGAGAAACTACCGCATTCGGTAGTGGTGCAACTGTCGCAACAGTAGCATTAACAGTGGAGGAGCTTGGGATCGATACTGTCACACCAGTATTCGTAGCAGCAACGGTAGTGGAATCCGGGTTCGACTGAGTATTCATTCTGAAAAGAAGTTTTCAATTAGTAACAAGGTCGATTTTACAAATAATTAATAGCCACACTAATGAAGTACATATATAAATCTCATGTACATTTAAATTCGAATACACATGCAAATAATAAATATGATCTACAAATTTACATAAGCTGAAAATTGTATAACACAATATTATCATGGTTACACAAAACGATTGCAAATAAATGTCAAGCTCCAGCAAATTAAGCATGTTGATTAATTTAACAAGCACTATTAATACATACGTATTAAATAATTGCATATGTATGTATTTGAACAAAAAGTAAGCGATTCAATCGTAATAATCAGTTTACATCGATGTATACTAACAGCAGGTCAATGTCTTTAATTTACAAACCGTGCAGTTTCAGATTAATAGACATGTGAGTACCAGTTTAAATCAGTAAACGCATATAATAACGGTTTAGCTCATAATCAGCAAAGAAATCAGTTTCGTGTAGAAGAACACGTATCTGTTTAAGACTGTAAGAACATATGCATACGAAACTGATAATACAGATATTACAATAAACATAAAATTCATATGAACAACATGCGTCATAAAAACTGCAAATATAAATCGATCAAACCGAATATAAAGGTTGAGCCGGGCTTGTGTTTGACACAATTCCCTTAAACAGATTCGTCGTCTGTTCCCAGGGTACACCGGTTGAAAGCAGCGTACTGCCGGACTTAACACTTGCCTGAAAAGAAGTTATTCTGCAGACTGGTTTCCAGTTTTATAGCACAAAGTTGCATAGTATCCACATCAGTATGAAGTGGATGTGATTCACAATTGCAGCTCCTGGTATCCACCACATCAGTATGAGTCAATGGAAATCAAGTTGGAAAACATCCACATCTGAATGAGGTGTATCTGCAACTACTCAAACCGGCCTCGCACGGGCCCGGATTTTCGGAGCTGCATTCGTGCGGGCACGCCCATTGAATCACAGGAAATCCCAAGTTTTTGCACTGAGTCAATGGAAACCAAGTTGGAAAAACATCCACATCTGAATGAGGTGTATCTGCAACTACTCAAACCGGCCTCGCACGGGCCCGGATTTTCGGAGCTGCATTCGTGTCCGCAGGTCGTGCGGGCACGCCCATTGAATCACAGGAAATCCCAAGTTTTTGCAACCCCCCCCCCCCCCCCCCCCCCCCCCCCAATCCCCCATCTATTTATAGAGTACTTTCTTAACGTCTAAAATCTTAAGTGAGCCTTATGATATTCATTGAAAGTTTTATAGAGTATGTAGCTGTTGAGCTTGAAGACTAGTTGTGCTGTAATCTACTGTGTTTCTTTACTCATGTGATCTCTTGTACAATTAGGAGATGATGTAGACAATTTCACGGATCCTAATAATCCAGGTTTGCATTTCTTCCTTTAATTTTTCATCCTAACATTAACACGAAGGTTGATTGTTAACATATGCTTAACTTGATTAGCAATCTTTTATTATAGTTATAGTGCAGATTATTTATTTATATTTTTAATTTTTAATTTATGTCTTGGCAATTAGAAGTAAGTGTTTGTTGGATGTGGCAACTAAAGTTTATTAATAATTAATAATCAACCCCACTTATATTTTCAAAGTCGTACAAATCATCACACGAAGTCTTCATTCACCTATTAAACTAATGTCCTAAAGTTTCTTATAGAAGACTTGAATAACATTGAAGAATATGAACTGTCATAATATATTCTGTATAAAACAAGAGAATTTAGACAAAACTTTTTGGATTATAAAATTATAAATTGACACCTTATTATAAGCATTCATACCAGACTTACACATTGTCATTCCATTATATTCAAAGATTGCCCAACAGATTTTCTAAACCTGTTATTGTGTTGCTCACCTTAAAATTTCCCTTTTTACACTCCAAATTACTTTGTGTAATTGCAAATTATACAAAACCAAGATTCTTTAAGAGGATTGCATCAATGAAAACAAAGTGTTCACTACATAATAAACATGTTGTCGTATCTTATTTCGTTTTGGTTTGTTTTGTCCTTTCAGTTTCTTCTATTGATGCTGGAACTGAGACCGATCATTTGGCCTTGTTATCGGTCAAAGCGCATATAAGATCAGACCCATATCAGATAATGCCTACATGGAACGATTCGACCCATTTCTGCAACTGGACAAGCGTTGTGTGTAGTTCAAGGCACACACGAGTTGTCAAACTGAATTTACGTTCAGGTGGATTTTCGGGTTCAATATCACCTGCAGTTGGTAACCTTTCGTTTCTTAGAGTCCTTGTGCTATTCAACAATAGTTTTACAGGCAAGGTCCCACAAGAAGTTGGAAAGTTATCGAGATTAAGAACTTTAGGAGTTTCGACTAATCTTTTATCAGGTGAAATTCCTTCGAATATATCTCAGTGTCTAAATCTTGAAAAGCTTGATCTCAGTAGGAACGATTTCGTAGGTACTTTTCTAAATGAATTTGAATCGTTGCGTAAGCTACAGTTTATTAATGTCGACTCGAATAATCTAACAGGAGAAATACCCAAGTTTATTGGAAACTTTACATCTCTTGAGCTTATATCTGGGAGAGAAAATAATTTTCATGGAAGTATTCCAGATAGTCTAGGACAGTTGTCTAATTTGTGGGGTTTCGGCTTCGGAAATAATAATCTTTCGGGCGTTTTACCTCCTTCGTTTTTCAATATTTCATCCTTGAAGGAAATACATTTTCCCAACAATCAAATTGGTGGGAAGTTGCCACAAGACATTGCACAAAGATTTCCTAGACTTGTATACTTGAACCTTCCAATAAATAAGTTCACTGGACATATTCCAGTTTCGTTAAATAATGCCTCGAATCTTGAAAAGCTAGCACTCAACGGAAATGAGTTTACTGGAAGTGTACCAAGTTTCGATCGGCTAACAAGGTTGACGTGGTTTGCAGTTGATGAGAATCATCTTGGAAATGGGAAATTCGGTGACTTGAGCTTTTTATCGTCTTTGGCTAACTGTACTAACTTAAGTATTTTAGGTTTCGGTTATAATGATCTCGGAGGAGTTTTGCCAAAATCGATGTTTAACTTCACTCAACTGACGGACCTCACAATAGGAGAAAATTTGATTTCTGGAAGCATCCCTTATGAGATTGGACAACTAGTTAAGATAACTAGATTGGGTATGTACTCAAACCTATTCACTGGTACAATTCCGGATTCAATTGGGAATCTAGTAAACGTCGGTGTAATGTCTTTTTCGGGAAACTTATTATCAGGCTCTATACCTTCGTCATTAGGAAATCTTACCCAACTAAGTGGGCTCTTGTTAGATACTAATAATCTCGTGGGACCGGTACCATCAAGTTTATCGAACTGTAAAGGCTTGCAGGCGTTGGATCTTCATAGAAATAATCTCAGTGGGTTCATACCTGAGGAAATTATTAAACTTTCTTCCTTGACAGTAGGCTTAGACCTTTCGAATAACCATTTGGTGGGTCCTCTTCCTTCTGAAGTAGGAAAGTTACGAAATTTGGTTTGGCTTAGCGTTTCGAATAACATGTTGTCAGGGTCGATTCCATCTAGCCTTGGGGCTTGCACAAGTTTGGTTGAACTATCCATTTCGGGGAACGTCTTTGAAGGTGAAATTCCATCCACATTAAGCTCGTTGAGAGGGCTAGAAGTTCTCGATCTTTCAAGAAACAATTTAACCGGAACTATCCCTGAGTTCCTAGGAGATTTTGTGTTCTTCAACAGTTTGAACTTGTCTTTCAATGGTTTCGAGGGAAAGTTGCCGGATAAAGGAGCTTTTAGAAATGTAAGCAAAGTTTCCATTAACGGAAATGCTAAACTTTGCGGTGGATTTCCAGAATTTCAGTTGCCCCAGTGTTCAATTTCATCCAAGAAAAACAAAATTTCTCGTACCATGATAATCATTTTTTCAGTACTTGGCGTGATTTTCGTGCTAGTTGTGGCTCTGGTTTCTTACTTAATTTGGAAACGAAGATATAGTAAGAAGGTTTCGTCGGGGACTAACTCGGAAAATGAAAATTTCCCACGAATTTCTTTCAGAGTATTACATGAAGCAACAGATGGCTTTTCGTCAGCAAATTTAATTGGTTATGGAAAGTTCAGTCTCGTCTATAAGGCGATTTTGAACCAAAACAATGGACCGGAAACTGTTGCTGTGAAGGTGCTAAAACTTTCAGTTCGTGGTGCTGATAAGACGTTCGTATCAGAATGTGAAGCTTTGAGAAATATTAGACACAGAAATCTTGTGAAAATCATAACTTCTTGTTCAGGTGTTGATTTTAAAGGGGATGACTTCAAGGCTCTTATCTACGCTTATATGGTTAATGGTAGTTTGGATGATTGGTTACATCAGAATCGGGGGGTTAATCAAGATATCGAGGAAGAAACAAGGTCTCTAAACTTCATTCAGAGGCTAAACGTTGTGATTGATGTGGCTAGCGCCCTAGTTTATATTCATTGCCAGTGTGGAGCACCGTTGGTTCATTGTGATATCAAACCTAGTAATGTTTTATTAGATAGCGATTTGGTTGCTCATCTTGGTGATTTTGGCTTAGCAAGATTTTTTCAATATACCGCACCTGATTCTACATCAAGCCACACAAATTCGACTGGTGTAAAAGGCACGGTTGGTTATGCTGCTCCTGGTAATTTGTTCACAGTTACTTATTCCACAAAAGATGATTCTTTTTAGACTATTTATGTTACCTGGTAACCTCTGATTATACTTTTTAACAGCGGCTCTGTTGACTGTTATCGCCCTTCCCATAGCCAGTGGCGAAACTTGAACCTGGATACAGATAGGGCGGGTGTAAAAGTTTAATAAATTTTTCATTGTCAGCAGGGATAAACACTAAAAAACGTTATTTTTTGGTATTTTTTTTTTAGTGTAATTTTTTTTTACCTGTTAAATCCAGGCGGGGCGGATACCCCTTTGGGTTACCCAATCTTCTGCCAATGCCCGTAGCCACTCCCAACATGTTTACATAGTGAGGTTGAACCGAGACCTTTTTATACGCCTTACAACTAGGCCACCTTGGTGATGGTTATTTTCCCAAAATAATCATGTGTGTTTTATTATACAAGTGTGTATAGACAGTATAGTTATAAGGTTTTCCCTAACCCCACGCTCTAAGTACGCGGCTCAGTCATCTGTGGCCGTTTCCAACCCTTCCCGACTATCTTGTGATGGTTTATATTTTACAAGTGTGGTTGTTTATAAATACAGAATATGGAATGGGTAGTCAAACATCAACATACGGTGATATCTACAGTTTCGGGATCCTCATACTAGAGACATTTGCAGGAAAGCACCCTACTCATGAAATGTTCAGTGATGGTCTGAGTCTTCATGGTTTTGTGAAGACGGCTATACCTGACCGAGTGATGGAGATAACTGATCTCATCCATCTGAGAACCTACAAGTCCATCAAGGAGTGTTTGACTGCAGTTTATGAAATTGGGATTAATTGCTCAATGGAATCGCCAAGTGATCGGATGGACATCAACGATGCATTTAATCAACTGCAGTTTGTTAAGAAAACTTTCCTTGATAGTAGGAGTAACTTGGCGTAAAGACACAAATTAAGTGCAAGTCCTCTAGATTATTATAGCATAATGCTACTGTTTGATTTAGGTTCACTGAGGTTAAATAAAGGTGTTGCCAAGTTATTTGTCCAACCTTTTAGTTATCAAAACATCATATTCATAATAATGAGTGAGTATTATAACTGTAGAAGAATGTGTGTATTATTGTAAACAACTTTGTAACTTTGATTTCATTAATGTGAAAATAATCTTTTGAACACTTTTTAAAGGTCATTTTCTCCTTAACCTTCCTCAATCATCTCTTTTGGTAATCAAATCCAACCTACAACAAAACAAAATGAACATGTAGTTGCATGGTGTTTTTGTTTTATTCTATGTAGATCACATCATTTATGTAAATCCTATGAACAACGTTTAGCCTTATGTGATAATGTGATATGTAAAGGTAATGGAGGACAATTTTGTAATAAATCACAAAACAAGTGTTGATTTTAAATGTCCATATTCTTGTAATTCTGGTGAGTTTGGGTTACATACAGTAAAAAAAATTGATAAATAACTACAAAATATTTGTGCATAGTTCTCACACATATCCTTCCCTTATTTTATATGGCAATAAAGACTAAATAAAGATTATTATACATTACCACAAAACATATATTAATTTTATTATAAGTTCATATCACAAAAGGTTACACAGACATCAACAACATACAAATACGTAAGAAGCTTAGAAAAATCCTAAACGGAAATTCATATTTATTTGAATCTTTTGCATTAAGACATGTCTAATACAATAAGTCACAAACAAACACTTCTTAATATCATTTCATATTAAGTTCCAGACTATTAAGTCAATTAAGTCAAAAACGAACATGGCCAAAATGTGAGTACTTAAAAAGGGCAAAATGTGATTATTTAAACAACATGTGTACGTTTTAATAGAGAATATTTCTATAAACATCACAAATTCAGATGAATGAGTAAAATATTTTGGAACCCATATTAGAAATTTTCTGAACAGAGTATTGTAAAACCGAAAACAATGTAAACTTTGTCCATCACTGACTACATATACTCAGCTAGGATGAGTTATTCTCTTAAACAAAGATCCCAAAAAGGGTCAGTGGTTGATAGAACCAAGGTTCATAGGCTCGAGCCAGCGAAAGCCCTAAACATAAACAATCTCTGCACAATTATATCAGCTAAATAACAATGTAACCGTTAACAGAAAATTCACCATTTCCTGCACAACGATACACAAACATCGACCCATTTTGTGTTTTCTTCGATCTTGCAACAACTTAGTCATACAACCCTTCTTCTTCCCAAACATCCACAAGAAAATTAACCATTTCCTGCAATGTTTAGGAGTCAAAAATAGAGAATCAGAAACCAATAAATAGTGGTCTTAAGAGTAATAAGATTTACAATGCAGAAGAAAGACTTACGGGTAGAGGAATAGGCCTTGTAAAAGGCTTATTGCTCCCAAGCAAATTATCATACGTTGCATTCCAACTACACAAAAATAAGATCACATCGTGTTATTGATTAAAAAAATCTGTCAAATTTGTGTATGTGTTAAACTGCACGAGTAGAAAAAGTCAAGCTCGGTTGAACCAGTAACATGCTACGCCCAAAATGACACCCGATGAAAAGGTATCATCTTTTTAGACGTATGAATCAACATACGAATTTACTTAGAGGCCAAGGTTAAGGATAACTTTGATAACTAAACTTATGATCAAAGAGATTATAAAACATGAAAGCTTGGTTGATAGGTTATTTATATCTTTACAGCAAAAAAAATTACAAAAGGGAAAGATGAAAATAATTAGGATATCCAGCTCAAGCAACGTAGTTTTTAATCAAGAGATGAAATATTAGATGAGGCTATTATATTTTATAACTAGATTATAAGTAACTTTAGTATAGTTTCAGACTTTAAATTGCTTCTTGATAGTACACATACTTATGAATCTACAATTATTAATAAATAGATGTACAACTTGAAGAATTAATAAAGTATTCACCTTATAGAAGGTTCTCGAGCTTTCTTTCTCTTACTAGATCCCTTATCTCCTATCCATTGTTGCCTTGTCTGATTCCAAAGAAGAAGACCTTCAAACATAAACAAATTAACAATATTCGAGATCAACCAAATTCAAGGGTTCAAATATCAGATCAGGCAGTTTAGGTAATGAGTCAGTCAAACCAAGAAAATTTACCATGGGTCAAATTAGATCAGGTTGGGTTCATTTGGCCATACAAACACTTATTATACTTTTCCATTTTGAACTTTATAATTTAGAATTTAGAACTTATTATGAGTTTCCCTCCTATACTGAGAAGCCCCTTTGAATATATTTAGAATTTAGATGAATAACATAATGATAATTACTTAGTTAACATTCATACTATTATGAACGAGTTATAGATAACTTACCACGATTTACAAATTCGGAAGGATTGTTTCCCGAACTACAATGTCCATCAAGGTTTGGATTCGACATGCTAACCGATGAGGCGCTTAACTGTGACTGAGCAGCACTATTATCCATCTCGCGTGTGCTACTACTCCACAAATCTTGTACTGCGTTAGCTTTATTTGTAGCGTCGTCTTTTACAAAAGATCCAATGGGCTTTTTATCATTATTCATAAATGGGACCTTAGGACATCCAAGACAACTTCTGCTCTGTTGCAAATAAGGTTTAGAACCATAAATATGATTAGGATAATCTATAAAGTGTCTGTATAGTAACCCAAATGTCATAAACAAGCATTTTCAAGAACACGATACTCTTTGGTTTCACGAATTGTTTGTATCTTGTTCACACAAGACTACTATCTGAACGTGGTTAAGGGTCAATGTCAAATACAGTAAAAGAATTACACATTCACATTTAAAAAAAAAAAAAAAAAAAAAAAAAAATCTGCAAATTGAAGAGAGAGACAGGTGATGAAGCAATCATATATTGGATAAGAAAAACTCTCACTTGGGTCACCTTCTAACAGAGAATTTGTAATTATGAAAACTAACAAATAATATGCCACATAAATAGCATGCATTCATCACAACACAATAAAAAGGCTACACTACAATTCAAATCTAAACATACGTCGAGCATTTCGTCTCTTTTCAATGTGTGATTAGCAGCTTTAATTCACCCAACACAGACAGTTCTTTATTGAACATTGAAAACTTACATCGAAAAGAGAACAGAGTATACCCTTCAAGTTTTTCATCACCCAACGCATAAAAGCACAGTAATTATCTGAAACCATACAAAAAAAAAAACTATTCCCTAACAATTTATCCAATTGAAACAATGAACAAAACTTTATATACATCCTTTTTTGCATAATCCCTGTTTCTAACAAGATCAATAATGTCTAAATTGAACAAACACAATCTCTTCACCACAACAAGCATAGCATGAAAGAAAAGCGAATCCCACTAAACCTAGATTTTCTTACCTAATTATTTATTTTGCTTACACAAGAAGCAAAACATTAGATTCCAAGAAACAATCAAAAGTTAACCATCTATGTAAAGTAAGGTTACTAGGTTGTTAGATTAATCAACTAGGTAAAGTATATAAGAGACCCACCTCCTCTCTCAACTACTTTTAAAAAAAATGATCATTACTTTACCAAACATCAACCCTACTAAATGAGGTTTATCTCTTATAAAACAACATACTTTAGCAATTTTACCAATTATAGTAATGTACTACAAAATTATTAGTAACTTAGTAAGTTACAAGTTACCAGCAATAGCAATATACTTCCAACTTTTCTCGAAATAGCAGTGTTTCAAGCTCAGTTGGTATTATTATTAACATACATCCATCTTAACTTACATTTTGGTACCACTAAAAGTAATTTACTTTCAATTTATTACCCAATTTTTACCCTAAAAAGGTAGTGTATATACTTCCGTCTTTCACGAAAATAACAATGTTTTATAGCTCTTGTTGGTATCACCAATAGCATTTGTACGTTATTGTAATCAATAGAGCAGGTGAAGTATGTTACTATTTTAAGCATTTAACCCTACCAAAATCTTCCATTTAGCCTCAAATTTATTAAATGTTGTCAGATAACACATTATAACATATCAAAACCCTAAAATCACAAACACTTGCATACTTAACTCCACTTGCCCAATACATACTAAATAATTAAACAAATGATTATTACAAGTTCAACCTAATATTCTGTACAAAATTAAAAGCACAATCAAACACAGACAAACAAATCGATATTAATTATGAACAGAGAAAGAGACTGACCCCATGATTGTGAAAATTTGGAAGATGATATAATAATTTATCGATGTAAAACTTTGCATCAAACGAACATAAATAACTAAAAATCAAAGTAACGCAATCGATCGACGATCAATGAATCGAGGGTTGATTGAACAATGTGACCTGCAAAATCAAATAAGAAATTAGAAACTGTAATCGGATAATTGACGACTGATTGTATCGATTTGCATATTCAATTGATAAAAATCAGTAATAGAATTGAACATAATCGAATCAAAAGAGGTATTTAGATATAGAGATACAGTATATAGATACACGAACACGGTAAGTATCGGTTCAGTTGTGAACTAGTGATGGCTAAAATATCAGCTACTGAAAGCGATGCGGTTTTCTGACTTAAAATTAAGTGAATTATTACAGTGGTATTTACATAAACAATTCCTAAAGTATCTATTCTTTTTCATATTCTACCTTCTATTTGGGCCCAAACCCAATCAGCCCAACTTATGTGCATATACGGTTGCTAAAATAGGAGTACAAATCTTCTTAATCTATTCTGTCTTGGCCAGAAAAATTAGCCCATTAGAGCATTAGCCCAATACTATTTCATTTTAATGAATTGCATAAACAGTCCCTCTTAGGGGTGTTCATACTATCCGAATCCGAATCCGTCATCCGAATTATCCGAAAATCCGATCCGGATATCCAAAAATCGGATATCCGATTTTTCGGATTCGGATATCAGATGACACTTTTCAAAAAAATCGGATATTCGGATATCCGAATATCCGAAATTGAACACTTATAGCTGATATATATTTATATTTAAATTATACATGGTACTTTACAGTGTAATTTTATTAATTTTTTATGGCTTTAAAGAGTAAAAAAGTCTTCCTTCTCTTCTTTCAAAAAGTTGAAACCATAGATCTAAAATTTCCAAACCAATCGATCATAAGTCTCATACTTTAATGACACTCATCTGATCTTCATCTCATCTCCTCTCTACCTTCTCTTCTCTGCATCTCGATTTTGAATCTAGGCAACTCGCTACCTTTTGTGCATCATTTTTTTTCCCTCTAGATCTAGATCTAAATCTTAGAGTTTTTGTTTTTTTACAACAAATGAGATAATGATGATATGAAATGTGTAGTGATTTTAAATTTAAGATTTTTCATGCTAGTTAAATTTTGGATAATGATATGTAAATCCAGGTTAGTTGAAGTATCAGTAGGTGTAATGGAGGAGTTAACCATGGTTACTGTTTCTATATTTACTCTTATCTTTTTTTATAAAGCCTTGGCAATGTATTCTTTTATATGAAACGAGGATCAACATGAAACCATGGAGCAGCGAGTCAACGACAACCTACTGTCAGTCATCATCATTGTTCTCAAGTTAAAAATAAAGTTCGGATATTTGGATAATCCGATATCCGAATCCGAATTTTCGGATATCCGAAAATCGGATATCCGAAAATTCGGATTCGCATATCGGATGACCAAATTCACTATCCGAATTTTCGGATATCCGAAATTCGGATATCCGAATTTTCGGATATCCGGTTTTGAACACCCCTACCTAGAGTATATACTAATCTTCTTCAACCCTAACTATTCAAAGATAATAAAGTCGTTGATTTCATGATATAAACGCTTCCTATCTAAATACACGTCTTTTACAAAACCGTATCTCCCGTAGTTGCATAACCCGCCCCCAACTACTGCACTGGAAGAAATCCGGACCAATCCGAGGGCATGACCGGTAACCCCCCTCCATGTTTCCCCAGCCTTAAGCGAAAGGCGACCAGGGTAGATACTTCAGATCAGGTATAACATTGAGTGTAATGTTGCAGCCCAACGAATTCGAACTCCTAACATCTTGCTAAGAGAGGCAGACCACTACTAGTTGACCTACAACTCAACGTGCTACCCTATTTGATCTTATTTGTTTACCTATTTACTTTCATATTCTACCCTCTATTAGTTGCACATAAATTGATTCAGTGCAGCGGTGTCCATTCTTGCGGTAATGTGAGTTATATTTAACAAACCAATGTATGTATTGAAATTGTTTTAATCAAAGTTTGCTTTTCATAAGGTTGTTTTAATCAAAGTTTTCTTTTCATAAAAAAGTTGTCTTAATTTGGTTATCGTTGATGCATATTTGTCTAATCCCTAGTCATCTATCTAATTTGTAATGTATATATTTTCGTCATTTGATTTCATGCATCATATGTATTGGACATTTGGTACTTGTATAATACTTTTTGTTGGTTGAATGTTGGTTAATGAACTAAACGACAAACTTAAGTATGATGATTAACCAAAGAACATGTTTTGATGATGACACATACATATGCATAAGTGATGACTGACATCTTAACATAAAACACGCAAGGTCACTAATTCATACTTTATCTTGCAAATGACCAAGTCAAATATAGCTTAAAGAATGAAATTAAAAGTTCAGCTAAATACACGGTCAATGTACGGTCGACCGCATAGACAGCCGCAGAACCCCAAACTGAATTGCAACGCAGTTTTATGAAAACAAGATGCACGGTCGCCACCACAGTCAACCGCAGTGCGACCGCAGTTTTCTCTGTTACAATTTTTGACCAAATAAAGTTTGACTAGTTCTCGACATCTATAATTCATGAAACCTTTCTCAACATGCTTAGAATAGATGCCCTCTCCATACTCAATTGAGTTTTGGTCATAAAAACACTAATTGTGGTTAATTACGCCTAATGACATCTTAATGACAAATTAACCAAGATTAGGCATAACACATAAGTGTTAATCAACAACTTGTGATCTTAATTCTTATCAAGACATCCTAAGTATGATCATCAAGTACCAACACACTTAAGCCAATGTCACTAGAACAATAATTGCTATTGAAAATGACTTAGTGATTAATTAAGGCTAAATGAGGAACAATGCTCTCAAGTATAACTAGTAATGACTTGTAATCCTAAAATACACTTAGATACATTTAGGATGGTCACTAAGTCCCAACTAGAGATTGCTCTTCCCTTGTGTATGTGTTGGACATTAATGTGTGCTTACACATTAATCAAGCAATATGTTATATTGCAACTAAACTTGTTAAAAGCTTGAATTATAAGTTGTGCAAATATCTATATGATTGATCCTAGAATAACTATCTCTTGCTATGTGTGAGTATTACTTGCTACTTGCCAATATGCTTAATACTCATAAACTTGTCAACTTGATTAATATGTTTGATATGTGCTTACTAGTTAGGATTCAAGTAACTAACCTACTCTAATAAATTAAGTGTAAAATGGTTCACAATGAAATTATAGTCAATTATCTATTTGGTCTAGTCTAAGTAATTAAGTGTGATTGCTTATTCGACCGTGCAGGCAACCGTGTGTCAACGGCTATTTTTTGAATCCCACTATAAAAGGCAAGCCTTAAAGAGCATTTGAAGCTGACCCTCTTGCATATTTCAAAGGCTTATTTCTAGATATCACAAGGGCTCTAATTACTGCTCAAATGTGATCAAGCAAGAGAAGATTTTATGATCTTATAGATATAGAATTTGGTTGTTGTAAACTTACTAATCAAAATCATTAATCTTGTGAGTTTACTTAGTGTAATGTATATCCTAGTATTGTCTTAGGATCATCATTACAAAGTGTATAAGTCTTGTAACTTCAATTAGTAGAAGCATATGCTAGGTTAGTGATCTACTTCCTTAAAGGGACTTAGGAAGTTGATTAATCTTATTTGGAGATTAATACTTGTCCAAGGTGAAGACAAGTTGATCTAGGTTGGAGTTGATCTTTCAAAGGGATAGAAAGATTAGGTTTGCTGTCTACCAAAGAAGTTGAAGACTTGTAAATCTGATCTCCACCGGGTTTGGAGAAGAGTGCTTAGTGAAGCAACAAATCCCCATTAGTGTAATCGGGGAGTGGATTAAGGTGGATTAGTTAACATCTACCCGAACCACTATAAACCCTTGTGTCTATGTTCTTTACATTACTTCATTTATCATTTTGAACATATACACTACATACATCAAGTTTGAGTTGAATTGGTTGATCAAAGTTAATCGAATTTGGTGATCAATCGAAAAAGTGTTAAAAATATATCAAGTAACTATTCACCCCCACCTCTCGTTACTTAAAATTGGTATCAGAGCGGTTGCTCAAATCATTGCTCTATAAACGATTATGAAAGTGTCAAAATTCATTTTGTGCAAAAATTTGAGTCAACAATTCTCGGATCAACTCAAACTATGGGATACTTGGAAGAATTGGTGAAAGAAGCACCAATTTTTGATAAGATGGATATTGATGTGTGGAAACTAAGATTTGAGGCTTATCTCAAATCCAAGGATTACTACTTGTGGAGAATAATCAAAGTAGGAGACTTTGTACCACAAGCTAGTTCAAGACTAGTGAAGTCAACATTTCAAAACAATGATGTTTTGAAACAATTTGATGCAATTTCACTACTTCATAAATTCTTCCTAGTGAAGAAAGATTAAAGATAATTTCATTTGAAAGTGCAAAGGAATGTTGGGATTCACTATGTTCTCAAGGAGAAGAAAGCTCTAGGAGTTTAAAACGTATAGGAATAGGGAAGGATTTAGAGAAGCTTGGTGATTCTCAAGCAAAAGGTTTGAATGGAAATGAAGACTTTTGCCTCATAAGTTCTTGGAATGATTTAGATCAAAATGGTCAAAGTGAAGAGGATGTTGAATCTCCTTTCAAAGAAGATGATGTCTCAAGCATGGATTGCAATGAGGTACATGTATTCTATCCTTCTAATTATGAAGAATTGTTAGATGATTACAAGACTATTAAATTTGTGTATGATAGTAGTCGTGACAAAGTAAAACTTTTAGAGAAAGAATTACACAAGGTTAGACAACTTAACAAAACCTTAATTGATGAAAACTACGCTTTGAAAAGAAAATTTGAAAGAATGATTATTTGTGATTCATCAAGAGGTAAACGTGAAATGAATATGTGTCACGACTCTAGCAAACACAAATCATGTAATCAAAGTCCATTGTCTATTATTAGGAAAATTGAGAATATGGGAAAATGTACCAAGCTAGCAATTCTATGGAAAGGATAAGTCAAGGATTGGGTAATCTTAAAATCAATCAAAACCAATGATCAAAAATACTAATGAGAATAACCTTCTCAAAAAGACTTTGTATTAATGAAAGGTTTTTCTTACAAATGCAAAATGATTTTAAAAAGATTAGTGAAGGAAGCTTACTTGCATTAGGATTGTGTGTTTATGTGAAACTATGTATTGCATGCTAAATATAAGATTGATGCGTTTTGTGTATACTATGTGCATGATTGAATATGAATATATATATATATATATATATATATATATATATATATACACACACACACACACACACACATAAATATAGTATATTATGTGTCATTGATGATTAAACATCGGGAGGATGTAATCATTCAATGTTAGAAAAAGAAAACTTGTCCTCAAGTATTCTATAGAACCTAGGAATCATCAAAACGCGCTCAATGAAGAAATAGGTGATCATAAGAATGCACGGCAGCATCACGGCTGACCGTATCCCCGGCCGCAGACTCCTGTCCTGTACGTGTGAAAATTCCTGCACGGCTAACACCACGGTCGACCGTGATTCGACCGTGCGTGGTCTGATTCTGTTTTAAATTAAATAAACCCTCACTTTTACTTCACTCCCACTCACTTCAAAACACAGACACTTTACACACGGCTGAGGAGATCGACTTCACGAAGAAGAACGCTCATTCCTTCAATCTCAATTCCTGCTTTCGGTATGATTAATCCTTGCTTTCCTAGCATTCAATTGTGTTTGTATAATGAATTAGGGTTATGAAGAAACCCTAACTAGAATGAATCAAAACTTAAATTGATGCAAACAATCAAAATTGTTCTTGAAGAACAACTTGGAAACAATTGTAGTAGTACCTATCTATGCGTTAATCTAACATTGAATAATTCTAGGGTTCATTATACATCTAGGTTAGATTTTCATAGAATCATTGTTCATATGATATAAATGACATTGTTGCAAATTGAGTGTAATAATGTTGAATGTCAAAACATGTGTTGATGATGATCTCAAAAGTCTAGAACACATATGAACTTTGTGAAAATCTTAATCTAGTTGCAAACTCATTGACACTAATGAAGAGTGAAAATGTGAAGAATATTAACATCAAAACTTCTAAGTATTGATGATAATTAAAGTTTGCAAAACTTGTTGCCTACAATTGAATTATACACTTTGAATTAATTTGAAGTATCATTGTGTAGAAAATGGCAAGAGGAAAGGGAAGGAGTAGTGAGCCAAGAAGAAAGGACTCATACAATCCACCGTCAGATCCTACAGAAAGAATCAATTACAACATTTAGTTTCTCTCTGACCGTCCCATCACTGAAGGAAGAAAAGTTGCCCACGATCAAATGCCAGAGCTTATGAGGCAATTCAAAACTCTTAATTGGGAAGCATTTCTCATTCTTGATGGTCCCATTTATCCATCTCTCATTCGCGAATTTTATGCAAATTTCAATTTTGTGAATAATGAAGTCTTCTTCAGTCTTCAAGGCACCAATTACCGCTACTCTCTTGTGGATTTCGGGCGCATGCTCCAAGTTCCAACAGATGGTGAAGAATTCTTCAGTTCGCATCATGGACTGACATATCTTCCAAATTTTATCTCCCACAAAACGGCATTGATAGATACACTGTACAAAGAAAGTGCTCCTCGAGATGAAATCGAGAGATCTGGAGTACTGGAAAGACATCTCTCTTCTGAGTATGAAGTTTGGAACAAAGTCATTGACTACAACATCTACTGCAGATCAGGAAATCACTCAAACATTCATGCCACTCAATTTGCTCTCTTGTGGTGCTTGGAAAATGAGATCAAAGTGAATATTGCCTATCTAATGGCAACCAGAATAAGTGGAATTATCACCGAAACAACTCGAGTATTTCCTTATGGAATGCATCTAAACAAACTATTTAGGCACCTCAACATCTCAAGTGATGACTCTTTTCCACTTACTCGCAAACCAATCCAACCACCAAAAACAACAGGAAGATCAACCTCCAAGCGAAGAAGAACTACCAATGAGGCAGGAACGAGTAGAGGAGCTATTGAGATATCAGACAGTGAAAATGAAGAATGAAATGAATCGGTGAGGGATCTTGGGGTTAATGCCAAAATGGATAAGATCTATCAAACTCAAATCAAAAGTCTGAAGAAGGAATCAAAGGTGAAGAAATTACTAAAAGGAGTGTTCAGAAGCTTGACCTGTAGGTCAAGAAATGAGGAAGATGATGACTCGAGTGAAGAATTCTAACAAGTTCTCATGAAAATTTTCTACGCTTTAATGGTTGAATGTTTAAGACAACAATGTTTGGAAAACTTTAATATGTATGTTTAATAAGTATTCGTGTGTGCTTACTACATGTATTTAATTAAAAGTCCAAGCATGTCAGATTTACACAAGGCTGCAGTCACGGTTGACGCAGGATAAGCCATACATAAACTGACGAACCATTTTGTCTTATTAAGCCCAATAACTTTTCTCAAGTGAGAATATACTTGTCAATCAAAAGACTTTACTCATTTAACCTACCTCTCTCGTGAAAAAGTAAAGTGATACCTAGTAAGCCTCTATAAAAACTAGTACATTCAACTAAACTCATACCCACCATCACAATCCCTAAAAACCTACAATTAAATCATGAGACCAATTGCAGAAGGAAGAGAAGTGTCAACTCATCAACTTTCAACTTATTCGCTGGCCAACTTCTCTAGTATGAATTGGAATGTCTTTGTAACATCCCGCATTTTTCCGTTAAATTATTTTAACGCCCGTCTTTTTATATATATATATATTATCTTTCGTATCTAGATTCGTATCCTCCGTTAGCTAACGTTCTTAATATTTTAGTTATTGGATTATAACATCTTCCATTTACTCTCATGTATTTCAAAATAATTCGTTTGGTTAATTCACGCACTCGCATCCGAATTCGAGGGACTAGTTTTGCCACTTGACTAAAGAGGTGACTAGTGGTTGACTAGTCAACCACTTCACCACCACTCATTCATTCATTCATTCATCTTTCTCTCTTCCTCCTACTTCCATTTTTGCTCTCAACTCACCAAATCACTCAATCATCATCTAATCTGGACCTAGGAAGCTCACAACAAATCCGACTACATATTCGTGATCCTCTCTTCATCCTCTACAACTTGATACCAATTTCATCTCATTTGGGTAACTTTCCTAAAACACTAGATTCCTTGTTCTTGATATTTTTAACTTAAAAGTGTGTTAATTAGTGTCTATGGCTCAAGACTAACATGAATATGTGTTTGGTTTGCTCGATTTGTTGTTTTGAGTAACTAGCTTGAATATGAAAAATGGGTGTGTTTAATCTTTGATTTTGGGTGATTAAATATTGATTGAATGTTAAAGTTCATGTATTAAATGTGTTACTAGCATCATTAGCTTTGTTTTGGTATGTAGGTCGATTTAGAAAAATTTCATAAACAAAATTGATGAATTCATGATTCTTGGTTAGGGTTTGATGAACTTTAAAATAGATTTTTGATGCATTGAATGCTATTAGATATTGTAGGTAAGTGTTTAGTTGTAATGTATGTTTAATTATCTTCGAAATGGCATATCGTATGTGTAAATTGGATTCCCGAATCACCATTTGCATTTTTGAGCTTGAAAGGTTAAATAATGATCATTCGGCGATATTTCGGTTATTGAAAATGATGTTTTTGTTTAATGAAATGTGTTTAGTTGTATTCTTTGTTAAATTACCTTTTCAACGATATAAGATACGTGTCCTAATTGTTTACGGTTCATAAATTGTGATTGTTTGAAGTTAAATTCGTGCACTAGTCAAAATTCAGCAAACAGCATGGAAAACCACAACCTCGCGATCGCATGACCTGGAGCTTGCGGTCACGAGGTGCTGGTGACCAAAAACCACTTTGTTTTTCACAGTTTCGTTCCCGCTTAACCGTAACTCCGTTTAAAATGAAAATTTGTCAACATGCTTATATATGACTACATTTTTATGTATAATGGTCGGAAACCCGACCCGACCCCATTGAATTTGACTTTGACCAAGTTTGACTTTTAGTTAAACTTAACCAAACACTTATGCAATCATTCTAACATGCTTTTATACTTATACCTTGCATGAAACTTGACAATTTGACTCACATGCTATATTAATCGAGTCGTAACGAGCTATAGGACTAATTGAACACTTTGACCGACTTTATACTTTACCGATATTGATACAACCTATTGTTTAGGTCAAGACTAGCATTCGTTCTTACACATGTTAACTTTGTGAAGTATAATTATTCTCGTGCACTCAAGGTGAGATCATAGTCCCACTTTTACTCTTTTAAACTTACATTTGGGATGAGAAAACATAAACGTTTCATTTTACAAAGTGAACACAAGTACGAAAACAAACATTCTACATACGAGTTAGAACAAAATCCTCAATTCGATTATCATTAGTTACACTTGCCGGGTGTAAGCGAGAACTTATGTTGTATGGCCATATGGCTTTGACAAACCCTCATTCGGACGGTCCGCTACCGTTCTACGGATGAAAAATATTTTCGAGAAACAGTGTATGTTCTAACACTATTGTGATGAGGTTCTTGGTAAGTTAAGCCTTGATAATTGGGTGCTCGTGATATTAACTTTTAGAATGTATTACTATTATTTCAATGGTGCAAATCTCGTGGTTCAACTTACTTACTTACTCACTTACTTACTTAAACCTATGATTTCACCAACGTTTTCGTTGACAGATTTCTATGTTTTTTTCAGGTCCTTGAACAATATGTGATACATGCCTTCGCTCATTATTTTGATACTTGCATTGGATGTCTAGTATATATGCATACATGGAGCGTCTTTTGACTTTATTTCAAACTGTGTCGCATAGGTTTCATTTTTACTTATAACATTGTAACGTAACTAGTGGTTGAACTATTCGTGTAAACTTTGAAACAGTCTTTACGTTTGAAATGAATGCGACATATTTTTGGTCAAAAGTTATTTTAAAGACTTATGACCACGTAACGGGACCTAAGTAGACGGCGCCGTCAATGACGATTTTGTCGGGTCACTACAGATGGTATCAGAGCGTTGGTTGTAGGGATTTAGAGTTCATTGGTGTCAACCCCAATGAAATGTCCCGTTCATATTGATTATAAACGTTCCATATTAATTGATTTCGTCGTGAGGTTTTGACCTCTATATGATACATTTTTCAAAGACTGCATTCATTTTTAAAACAACCATAACCTTTATTTTATCGATAAAGGTTTAAAAAGCATTACGTAGATTATCAAATAATGATAATCTAAAATATACCGTTTACACACGACCATTACATAATGGTTTACAATATGAATATATTACATCAAAAATAAGTTTCTTGAATGCAGTTTTACATAATATCATACAAGCATGGACTCCAAATCTTGTCCTTATTTTAGTATGCAATAGCGGAAGCTCTTAATAATCACCTGAGAATAAACATGCTTAAAACGTCAACAAAAATGTTGGTGAGTAATATGTTTAACCTATATATTATCAAATCATAATAATAGACCACAAGATTTCATATTTTAATACATCCCATACATAGAGATAAAAATCATTCATACGGTGAACACCTGGTAACCGACATTAACAAGATGCATATAAGAATATCCCCATCATTTTGGGACATCCATCGGACATGATATAAAAACTCGAAGTATTAAAGCATCCGCTACAACGGATGGGGTTTGTTGGGCCCAATAGATCTATCTTTAGGATTCCCGTCAATTAGTAGACTGGTTTACTAATTCTTAGGTTACCAAGTAAAAGGGGCATATTCGGCTTCGATCGTTCAACCATAGAAAGTAGTTTCATGTACTTGTGTCTATTTTGTAAAACATTTATAAAGCTACATGTATTCTCATCCCAAAAATATTAGATTTTAAAAGTGGGACTATAACTCACTTTCACAGATTTTTACTTCGTCGGGAAGTAAGACTTGGCCACTGGTCGATTCACGAACCTATAACAAATATGTACATATATATCAAAGTATGTTCAAAATACATTTACAACATTTCTAATACGTTTTAATGTTTTAAGTTTATTAAGTCAGCTGTCCTCGTTAGTAACCTACAACTAGTTGTCCATAGTTAGATGTACAGAAATAAATTGATATATATTATCTTGACCCAATCCACGACCCAGTGTATACACGTCTCAGGCTAGATCACAACTCAAAGTATATATATTTTTGGAATCAACCTCAATCCTGTATAGCTAACTCCAACATTACTGCATATAGAGTGTCTATGGTTGTTCCAAATAATATATATAGATGGGTCGATATGATATGTCAAAACATTTGCATACGTGTCTATGGTATCCCAAGATTACATAATATATTAGAATATATGTATTATACAATATAAGTTAGCTAGGATATGATTAATATAGATTTGTTACCAATTTTCACGTAGCTACAACAAGTAAAAATATACAATCTTGTTTTACCCATAACTTCTTCGTTTTAAATCTGTTTTGAGTGAATCCAATTGATATGGTTTCATATTGAACTTAAGTTTATGAATCTATACAGAAAAAGTATAAGTTTATAGTCAGTTACAAGTCGTTTTTGTAAAGGTAGTCATTTCAGTCGAAAGAACGACGTCTAGATGACCATTTTGGAAAACATACTTCCACTTTAAGTTTAATCATGATTTTTGGATATAGTTTCATGTTCATAAGAAAATTCATTTTTACAGAATAACAACTTTTAAATCAAAGTTTATCATAGTTTTTAATTAACTAACCCAAAACAGCCCGCGGTGTTACTACGACGACGTATATCCATTTTTACGGTGTTTTTCGTGTTTTCAGATTTTAAATCATTAAGTTAGCATATCATATAGATATAGAACATGTGTCTAGTTGATTTTAAAAGTCAAGTTAGAAGGATTAACTTTTATTTGCGAACAAGTTTAGAATTAACTAAACTATGTTCTAGTGATTTCAAGTTTAAACCTTCGAATAAGGTAGTTTTATATATATGAATTGAATGATGTTATGAACATCATTACTATCTCAGGTTTTGTGGATAAACCTCCTAGAAATGAGAAAAATAGATCTAGCTTCAAAGGATCCTTGGATGGCTTGAAATTTCTTGAAGCAGAATCATGACACGAAAACAAGTTCAAGTAAGATTTCCACTCGAAATAAGATTGTTATAGTTATAGAAATTGAATCAAAGTTTGAATATGAGTATTACCTTGTATTAGAAATATATCTTACTGTAAATAAGAAATATTTCTTGAGGTTGGATGATCACTTTACAAGATTGGAAGTAAGCTAGCAAACTTGGAAGTATTCTTGATTTTATGAAACTAGAACTTATAGAATTTATGAAGAACACTTAGAACTTGAAGATAGAACTTGAGAGAGATCAATTTGATGAAGAAAATTGAAGAATGAAAGTGTTTGTAGGTGTTTTTGGTCGTTGGTATATGGATTAGATATAAAGGATGTGTAATTTTGTTTACATGTAAATAAGTCATGAATGATTACTAATATTTTTGTAATTTTATGAGATATTTCATGCTAGTTGCCAAATGATGGTTCCCATATGTGTTAGTTGACTCACATGGGCTGCTAAAAACTGATCATTGGAGTGTATATACCAATAGTACATACATCTAAAAGCTATGTGTTGTACGAGTACGAATATGGGTGCATACGAGTAGAATTGTTGATGAAACTGAACGAGGATGTAATTGTAAGCATTTTTGTTAAGTAGAAGTATTTTGATAAGTGTCTTGAAGTCTTTCAAAAGTGTATGAATACATATTAAAACACTACATGTATATACATTTTAACTGAGTCGTTAAGTCATCGTTAGTAGTTACATGTAAATGTTGTTTTGAAACCTTTAGGTTAACGATCTTGTTAAATGTTGTTAACCCATTGTTTATTATATCTAAAGAGATGTGAAATTATTATATTATCATGATATTATGATATATTAATATATCTTAGTATGATATATATACAGTTAAATGTTGTTACAACGATAATCGTTACATATATGTCTCGTTTCGAAATCATTAAGTTAGTAGTCTTGTTTTTACATATGTAGTTCATTGTTAATACACTTAATGAAATGTTTACTTATCATTTATCATGATTAAACATAGTGTATCAATATCTTAATATGATTCATATGTATTTAGTAAGACGTTGTTATAACGATAATCGTTATATATATCGTTTCGAGTTTCTTAATTCAATAAACTCAATTTTATGTATATAACTCATTGTTAAAATACCTAATGAGATACTTACTTATTATAATATCATGTTAACTATATATATAATCATATATATGTCATCATATAGTTTTTACAAGTTTTAACGTTCGTGAATTGCCGGTCAACTTGGGTGGTCAATTGTCTATATGAAACCTATTTAAATTAATCAAGTCTTAATAAGTTTGATTGCTTAACATGTTGGAAACACTTAATCATGTAAATAACAATTTCATTTAATATATATAAACATGGAAAAGTTCGGGTCACTACAGTACCTACCCGTTAAATAAATTTCATCCCGAAATTTTAAGCAGTTGGAGGTGTTGACGTATCTTTTGGAAATAAGTGCGGGTATTTCTTCTTTATCTGATCTTCTCGTTCCCAGGTGAACTCGGGTCCTCTACGAGCAATCCATCGAACTTTAACAATTGGTATCTTGTTTTGCTTAAGTCTTTTAACCTCACGATCCATTATTTCGACGGATTCTTCGACGAATTGAAGTTTTTCGTTGATTTGGATTTCGTCTAACGGAATAGTGAGATCTTCTTTTGCAAAACATTTCTTCAAATTTGAGACGTGGAAAGTGTTATGTACAGCCGCGAGTTTTTGTGGTAATTCAAGTCGGTAAGCTACTGGTTCGACACGATCAATAATCTTGAATGGTCCTATATACCTTGGATTTAATTTCAATCGTTTACCAAATCGAACAACGCCTTTCCAAGGTGCAATCTTAGGCATGATCATCTCTCCAATTTCAAATTCTATATCTTTTCTTTTAATGTCGGCGTAGCTCTTTTGTCGACTTTGGGCGGTTTTCAACCGTTGTTGAATTTGGATGATCTTCTCGGTAGTTTCTTGTATTATCTCCGGACCTGTAATCTGTCTATCCCCTACTTCATTCCAACAAATCAGAGACCTGCACTTTCTACCATAAAGTGCTTCAAACGGCGCCATCTCAATGCTTGAATGTAGCTGTTGTTGTAGGAAAATTCTGCTAACGGTAGATGTCGATCCCAACTGTTTCCGAAATCAATAACACATGCTCGTAGCATGTATTCAAGCGTTTGTATCGTCCTTTCTCTCTGCCCATCAGTTTGTGGATGATAGGCAGTACTCATGTTTAGACGAGTTCCTAATGCTTGCTGTAATGTCTGCCAGAATCTTGAAATAAATCTGCCATCCCTATCAGAGATAATAGAGATTGGTATTCCATGTCTGGAGACGACTTCCTTCAAATACAGTCGTGCTAACTTCTCCATCTTGTCATCTTCTCTTATTGGCAGGAAGCATGCTGATTTGGTGAGACGATCAACTGTTACCCAAATAGTATCAAAACCACTTGCAGTCCTTGGCAATTTAGTGATGAAATCCACGGTAATGTTTTCCCATTTCCATTCTGGGATTTCGGGTTGTTGAAGTAGACCTGATGGTTTCTGATGCTCAGCTTTGACCTTAGAACACGTCAAACATTCCCCTACGTATTTAGCAACATCGGCTTTCATACCTGGCCACCAAAAATGTTTCTTGAGATCTTTGTACATCTTCCCCGTTCCAGGATGTATTGAGTATCTGGTTTTATGAGCTTCTCTAAGTATCATTTCTCTCATATCTCCAAATTTTGGTACCCAAATTCTTTCAGCCCTATACCGGGTTCCGTCTTTCTGAATATTAAGATGCTTCTCCGATCCTTTGGGTATTTCTTCCTTTAAATTTTCCTCTTTTAAAACGCCTTGTTGCGCCTCCTTTATTTGAGTAGTAAGGTTATTGTGAAACATTATATTCATAGCTTTTACTCGAATGGGTTCTCTGTCCTTTCTACTCAAAGCGTCAGCTACCACATTCGCCTTCCCCGGGTGGTAACGAATCTCAAACTCATAATCATTCAACAATTCAATCCTTCTGCGCTGCCTCATGTTCAGTTGTTTCTGATTAAATATATGTTGAAGACTTTTGTAGTCGGTATATATAATACTTTTGACCCCATATAAGTAGTGCCTCTAAGTCTTTAATGCAAAAACAATCGCGCCTAATTTCAAATCATGCGTCGTATAATTCTGCTCGTGAATCTTCAATTGTCTAGACGCATAAGCAATTACCTTCGTTCGTTGCATTAATACACAATCGAGATCTTGCTTTAAAGCGTCACAATATATCACAAAATCATCATTCCCTTCAGGTAATGACAATATAGGTGCCGTAGTTAACTTTTTCTTTAACAATTGAAACGCTTTCTCTTGTTCATCCTTCCATTCAAATTTCCTCCCTTTATGCGTTAATGCAGTCAAGGCTTTTGCTATTCTGGAAAAATCTTGGATGAACCTTCTGTAGTAACCAGCTAGTCCTAAAAATTGGCGTATATGCTTCGGAGTGTTCGGGGTTTCCCATTTTTCAACAGTTTCAATCTTTGCTGGATCCACCTGAATACCTTCTTTGTTCACTATGTGACCGAGGAATTAAACTTCTTCCAACCAAAATGCACACTTTGAAAACTTACCGTACAATTTTTCTTTTCTCAGCAACTCTAGTACTTTTCTTAAATGTTCTTCATGCTCTTGATCATTCTTCGAGTAAATAAGTATGTCATCGATGAAAACAATGACAAACTTGTCAAGATATGGCCCACACACTCGGTTCATGAGGTCCATGAACACAGCTGGTGCGTTCGTCAATCCAAACGGCATAACCATAAACTCGTAATGACCGTAACACATCCTAAAATCAGTCTTTGGAATATCATCCTCCTTCACCCGCATTTGATGATACCCAGAACGTAAATCAATCTTCGAATAAACCGACGAGCCTTGTAGTTGATCAAATAAGTCGTCGATTCTCAGTAGTGGGTAGTGGTTCCTGATGGTAAGTTTGTTCAACTCTCGGTAGTCGATACACAACCTAAATGTACCATCCTTCTTCTTGACAAACAAAACAGGAGCTCCCCACGGTGATGTACTTGGTCGAATGAAACCACGCTCTAAAAGTTCTTGTAATTGGCTCTGAAGTTCCTTCATTTCGCTAGGTGCGAGTCTGTATGGAGCACGAGCTATTGGTGTAGCTCCCGGTACAAGGTCTATTTGAAATTCAACGGATCGGTGTGGAGGTAATCCCGGTAATTCTTTCGGAAATACATCGGGAAATTCTTTTGCGACGGAAACATCATTGATGCTCTTTTCTTCAGTTTATACTTTCTCGACGTGTGCTAGAACAGCATAGCAACCCTTTCTTATTAACTTTTGCGCCTTCAAATTACTAATAAGATTTAGCTTCGCGTTGCTCTTTTCTCGGTACACCATTAAGGGTTTTCCTTTTTCTCGTATAATGCGAATTACATTTTTGTAACAAATGATCTCTGCTTTTACTTCTCTCAACCAGTCCATACCGATTATCATATCAAAACTCCATAACTCTACTGGTATCAAGTCAATCTTAAATGTTTCGCTAACCTGTTTAATTTCTCAATTCCGACATATATTATCTGCTGTAATTAATTTACCGTTTGCTAATTCGAGTAAAAATTTATTATCCAAGGGCATCGGTGAACAACTTAGTTTAGCACAAAAATCTCTACTCATATAGCTTCTATCCGCACCCGAATCAAATAAAATATAAGCAGATTTATTGTCAATGAGAAACGTACCCGTAACAAGCTCCGGGTCTTCCTGCGCTTCTGCCGTATTAATATTGAAAACTCTTCCGCGGCCCTGCCCATTAGTATTCCCCTGATTCGGGCAATTTATACTAAAGTGGCCCAGTTTTCCACATCCAACACAAACTATGGCGATATTATTTGTTCCGACATTATTTGTTCCTTTAGTTCAATTATGCATTGGTCCATAGATTTCGCACTTCTTCGCGCTATGACCATTTCTTTTACACCTGTTGCAAAATGTCGTTTAGAACCTCAGGTGATGCTCTTCACATATTTGGCATGGCTGTTTTTGGTTTTTGTTGCCATTGTTGTTATTGAGATTGTTATTGTTGCTGTTGTTGTTGTTATTATTGTTGGGCCGGTTATTGTAGTTGTTGTTGGGACGTTTGTTGAAGTTGTTGTTGCGATTGATGTTGCGGTTATTGGGATAGTTGTTGCGATTTTGGTTGTGATTGTTGTTGTTGTAATGGTGACTCTTGTCATTGGTTTCTTCCCACTTTCTCTTAACTTGTTTCATGTTAGCCTCTTCAGTCGCCTGCTCTTTAATCCTTCCTTCGATCTGGTTCACTAATTTGTTAGCCATTCGACTTGCCTTTTGTATGGAGGCGGGCTCGTGTGAACTCACGTCTTCTTGAATTCTTTCCGGTAACCCTTTTACAAATGCGTCGATCTTCTCTTCTTCGTCTTCAAACGTTCTGGGACACAATAGGCACAATTCTGTGAATTGTCGTTCGTATGTGGTGATATCAAAACCTTACGTTCGTAATCCTCTAAGCTCTACCTTGAGCTTATTGACCTCGTTCCTAGGACGATACTGCTCGTTCATTAATTGCTTGAATGCTGACCATGGTAGTGCGTAAGCAGCATCTTGTCAGACCTACTCGAGATAGGTATTCCACCACGTTAACGCCGTACCTGTGAAGGTATGCGTAGCGTACTTAACTTTGTCCTCTTCAGTACACTTACTTATGGCAAACACCGATTCGACCTTCTCGGTCCATCGTTTCAATCCAATTGGTCCTTCGGTTCCATCAAATTCCAAAGGTTTGCAGGCAGTGAATTCTTTGTAGGAGCATCTTACACGATTTCTTGCGGAATTAGTTCCACTGCTAGATCCAGAGTTATTGTTATTTTGCATTGCAGCCTGCACTGCGGCTATGTTTGCAGCAAGGAAAACACGGAAGTCTTCCTCACTCATGTTCAAGTTCTGACGAGTCGCCGGTGCCATTTCCTTCAAAATAACCAAAAGAATTGAGTTAATCATATAGAATTTAAGAGTAGTCAATAGTATTTCATAGCATAATATGAACTTATTTATAAAAGTTTTTTCTTCATATTACCATTTTATAGTTTTAATTCGGGTAGTACCTACCCGTTAAGTTCATACTTAGCAGCTATTATACAATTCAACTACTACGATTCTATATGAAAAACTTATTACAATAATATTTCGCGTTCAAACTTTATACAATATTTTACAAACTTACAATACCGCTATAATACATATAGGATGAAATATAGCACAAAATAACTTTGCTACTCGGCAGCTATGAAGGCAATTCTAGTTAATACGCAAGTTGTTCAGCAAAAGATATAAAGATACGTAATTCATAAGTCCAGAAACAAGTCATGCATTCAGGTTTTACTAAGACGACTTCCC
The DNA here is from genome assembly GCF_046630445.1 of Rutidosis leptorrhynchoides. Taxonomy (NCBI): domain Eukaryota; kingdom Viridiplantae; phylum Streptophyta; class Magnoliopsida; order Asterales; family Asteraceae; genus Rutidosis; species Rutidosis leptorrhynchoides. Next base: position 407,392,913 of record NC_092343.1, read on the forward strand.
ATCCTTGATCTTGTGGAAAATAACCGTTATGACCATTGGCTAGGCAGCATGTTGTAATTTCATCAAAAGGACGAGGGTTTCGTAATGTCCAACAGCCCCGTAATAATCTAAAAACCTTGTTTCCACCCCAACTACTGAATCCGTCACTTGTGGGAAGGTTTTATTTAAAAGCTGTAATCCGATGTTCTTTTTCTCACTTTGGTAAGAAGCGAACGTCACTTACCCGTAAGCATAACATGCTTCTTTATGTTTCATGTTAGAAGCTCTTTTTAATTCACGAAATCCTATGTTGGGATATGTTGAGTCAAAATAGGTTCTTAACCCGTAGCATAAAATTGCATTTGGGTTCCCCGCATTTAACGCTTTAAAGAAAACACGGCGTAACTTACGGTCTCCCCAATGTGATATACCTCACCTATTAAAGGAAAGCCTTTTATAAACTAAGGCATTTCTGGAAAGTCTTTCAAATGTTTGACAAGTTAATTTCGCCATAACTAAATGTGCTGATGAATTCTGATCGAATCTAGATAAGATTTCCTCAATCATATCCTCTGGTAGGTCTTCTAAAATATTTGGTTGTCTACCCTTAACGTCCATTTTGTTTTTATACTGTAAAATAGACAAGGATTAGATTCGTAAAAGGTAATTAACAAACAATACAAGCAATTTTTTACATAGAACATAAAAGTACAAGCACACTACAATACATATAATACACAACATGATTACAACCCTCTAATCTGAATCACTGGTTTCTTCTTCTTTGGACTTGGTTCGTTTTCCTAATTTTCTAGGAATCTTGTGGTTCAACTTACTTACTTACTCACTTACTTACTTAAACTTATGATTTCACCAACGTTTTCATTGACAGATTTCTATTTTTTTCTCAGGTCCTTGAACAATATGTGATACAGCTTCCACTCATTATTTTGATACTTGCATTGGATGTCGAGTATATATGCATACATGGAGCGTCTTTTGACTTTATTTCAAACTGTGTCGCATAGGTTTCATTTGTACTTATAACATTGTAACGTAACTAGTGGTTGAACTATTCGTGTAAACTTTGAAACAATCTTTACGTTTGAAATGAATGCGACATATTTTTGGTCAAACGTTATTTTAAAGACTTATGACCATGTAACGGGACCTAAGTAGATGGCGCCGTCAATGACGATTTTGTCGGGTCGCTACAGATGGTATCAGAGCGTTGGTTGTAGGGATTTAGAGTTCATTGGTGTCAACCCCAATGAAATGTCCCGTTCATATTGATTATATGAAATGTCCCGTTCTTATTGATTAAAAACGTTCCATATTAATTGATTTCGTTGCGAGGTTTTGACCTCTATATGAGACATTTTTCAAAGACTGCATTCATTTTTAAAACAAACCATAACCTTTATTTCATAGATAAAGGTTTTAAAAAAGCTTTACGTAGATTATCAAATAATGATAATCTAAAATATCCTGTTTACACACGACCATTACATAATGGTTTACAATACAAATATGTTACAACAAAATAAGTTTCTTGAATGCAGTTTTTACACAATATCATACAAGCATGGACTCCAAATCTCGTCCTTATTTAAGTATGCGACAGCGGAAGCTCTTAATAATCACCTGAGAATAAACATGCTTAAAACGTCAACAAAAAGGTTGGTGAGTTATAGGTTTAACCTATATATATCAAATCATAATAATAGACCACAAGATTTCATATTTCAATACACATCCCATACATAGAGATAAAAATCATTCATATGGTGAACACCTGGTAACCGACATTAACAAGATGCATATATAAGAATATCCCCATCATTCCGGGACACCCTTCGGATATGATATAAATTTCGAAGTACTAAAGCATCCGGTACTTTGGATGGGGTTTGTTAGGCCCAATAGATCTATCTTTAGGATTCGCGTCAATTAGGGTGTCTGTTCCCTAATTCTTAGATTACCAGACTTAATAAAAAGGGGCATATTCGATTTCGATAATTCAACCATAGAATGTAGTTTCACGTACTTGTGTCTATTGTGTAAATCATTTATAAAACTTGCATGTATTCTCATCCCAAAAATATTAGATTTTAAAAGTGGGACTATAACTCACTTTCACAGATTTTTACTTCGTCGGGAAGTAAGACTTGGCCACTGGTTGATTCACGAACCTATAACAATATATACATATATATCAAAGTATGTTCAAAATATATTTACAACACTTTTAATATATTTTGATGTTTTAAGTTTATTAAGTCAGCTGTCCTCGTTAGTAACCTACAACTAGTTGTCCACAGTTAGATGTACAGAAATAAATCGATAAATATTATCTTGAATCAATCCACGACCCAGTGTATACGTATCTCAGTATTGATCACAACTCAAACTATATATATTTTGGAATCAACCTCAACCCTGTATAGCTAACTCCAACATTCACATATAGAGTGTCTATGGTTGTTCCGAAATATATATAGATGTGTCGACATGATAGGTCGAAACATTGTATACGTGTCTATGGTATCTCAAGATTACATAATATACAATACAAGTTGATTAAGTTATGGTTGGAATAGATTTGTTACCAATTTTCACGTAGCTAAAATGAGAAAAATTATCCAATCTTGTTTTACCCATAACTTCTTCATTTTAAATCCGTTTTGAGTGAATCAAATTGCTATGGTTTCATATTGAACTATATTTTATGAATCTAAACAGAAAAAGTATAGGTTTATAGTCGGAAAAATAAGTTACAAGTCGTTTTTGTAAAGGTAGTCATTTCAGTCTAAAGAACGACGTCTAGATGACCATTTTAGAAAACATACTTCCACTTTGAGTTTAACCATAATTTTTGGATATAGTTTCATGTTTATAATAAAAATCATTTTCTCAGAATAACAACTTTTAAATCAAAGTTTATCATAGTTTTTAATTAACTAACCCAAAACAGCCCGCGGTGTTACTACGACGGCGTAAATCCGGTTTTACGGTGTTTTTCGTGTTTCCAGGTTTTAAATCATTAAGTTAGCATATCATATAGATATAGAACATGTGTTTAGTTGATTTTAAAAGTCAAGTTAGAAGGATTAACTTTTGTTTGCGAACAAGTTTAGAATTAACTAAACTATGTTCTAGTTATTACAAGTTTAAACCTTCGAATAAGATAGCTTTATATGTATGAATCGAATGATGTTATGAACATCATTACTACCTTAATTTCCTTGGATAAACCTACTGGAAGAGAGAAAAATGGATCTAGCTTCAATGGATCCTTGGATGGCTCGAAGTTCTTGAAGCAGAATCATGACACGAAAACAAGTTCAAGTAAGATCATCACTTGAAATAAGATTGTTATAGTTATAGATATTGAACCAAAGTTTGAATATGATTATTACCTTGTATTAGAATGATAACCTACTGTAAGAAACAAAGATTTCTTGAGGTTGGATGATCACCTTACAAGATTGGAAGTGAGCTAGCAAACTTGAAAGTATTCTTGATTTTATGAAACTAGAACTTTTGGAATTTATGAAGAACACTTAGAACTTGAAGATAGAACTTGAGAGAGATCAATTAGATGAATAAAATTGAAGAATGAAAGTGTTTGTAGGTGTTTTTGGTCGTTGGTGTATGGATTAGATATAAAGGATATGTAATTTTGTTTTCATGTAAATAAGTCATGAATGATTACTCATATTTTTGTAATTTTATGAGGTATTTCATGCTAGTTGCCAAATGATGGTTCCCACATGTGTTAGGTGACTCACATGAGCTGCTAAGAGCTGATCATTGGAGTGTATATACCAATAGTACATACATCTAAAAGCTGTGTATTGTACGAGTACGAATACGGGTGCATACGAGTAGAATTGTTGATGAAACTGAACGAGAATGTAATTGTAAGCATTTTTGTTAAGTAGAAGTATTTTGATAAGTGTATTGAAGTCTTTCAAAAGTGTATAAATACATATTAAAACACTACATGTATATACATTTTAACTGAGTCGTTAAGTCATCGTTAGTCGCTACATGTAAATGTTGTTTTGAAACCTTTAGGTTAACGATCTTGTTAAATGTTGTTAACCCAATGTTTATAATATCAAAAGAGATTTTAAATTATTATATTATCATGATATTATGATGTACGAATATCTCTTAATATGATATATATACATTAAATGTCGTTACAACGATAATCGTTACATATATGTCTCGTTTCAAAATCATTAAGTTAGTAGTCTTGTTTTTACATATGTAGTTCATTGTTAATATACTTAATGATATGTTTACTTATCATAATATAATGTTAACTATATATATAACCATATATATGTCATCATATAGTTTTTACAAGTTTTAACGTTCGTGAATCACCGGTCAACTTGGGTGGTCAATTGTCTATATGAAACCTATTTCAATTAATCAAGTCTTAACAAGTTTGATTGCTTAACATGTTGGAAACATTTAATCATGTAAATATCAATCTCAATTAATATATATAAACATGGAAAAGTTCGGGTCACTACAGTACCTACCCGTTAAATAAATTTCGTCCCGAAATTTTAAGCTGTTGAAGGTGTTGACGAATCTTCTGGAAATAGATGCGGGTATTTCTTCTTCATCTGATCTTCACGCTCCCAGGTGAACTCGGGTCCTCTATGAGCATTCCATCGAACCTTAACAATTGGTATCTTGTTTTGCTTAAGTCTTTTAACCTCACGATCCATTATTTCGACAGGTTCTTCGATGAATTGAAGTTTTTCGTTGATTTGGATTTCATCTAACGGAATAGTGAGATCTTCTTTAGCAAAACATTTCTTCAAATTTGAGACGTGGAAAGTGTTATGTACAGCCGCGAGTTGTTGAGGTAACTCAAGTCGGTAAGCTACTGGTCCGACACGATCAATAATCTTGAATGGTCCAATATACCTTGGATTTAATTTCCCTCGTTTACCAAATCGAACAACGCCTTTCCAAGGTGCAACTTTAAGCATGACCATCTCTCCAATTTCAAATTCTATATCTTTTCTTTTAATGTCAGCGTAGCTCTTTTGTCGACTTTGGGCGGTTTTCAACCGTTGTTGAATTTGGATGATCTTCTCGGTAGTTTCTTGTATAATCTCTGGACCCGTAATCTGTCTATCCCCCACTTCACTCCAACAAATCGGAGACCTGCACTTTCTACCATAAAGTGCTTCAAACGGCGCCATCTCAATGCTTGAATGGTAGCTGTTGTTGTAGGAAAATTCTGCTAACGGTAGATGTCGATCCCAACTGTTTTCGAAATCAATAACACATGCTCGTAGCATGTCTTCAAGCGTTTGTATCGTCCTTTCACTCTGCCCATCAGTTTGTGGATGATAGGCAGTACTCATATCTAGACGAGTTCCTAATGCTTGCTGTAATGTCTGCCAGAATCTTGAAATAAATCTGCCATCCCTATCAGAGATAATAGAGATTGGTATTCCATGTCTGGACACGACTTCCTTCAAATACAGTCATGCTAACTTCTCCATCTTGTCATCTTCTCTTATTGGCAGGAAGTGTGCTGATTTGGTGAGACGATCAACTATTACCCAAATAGCATCAAAACCACTTGCAGTCCTTGGCAATTTAGTGATAAAATCCATGGTAATGTTTTCCCATTTCCATTCTGGAATTTCGGGTTGTTGAAGTAGACCTGATGGTTTCTGATGCTCAGCTTTGACCTTAGAACACGTCAAACATTCTCCTACGTATTTAGCAACATCGGCTTTCATACCCGGCCACCAAAAATGTTTCTTGAGATGCTTGTACATCTTCCCCCTTTCCAGGATGTATTGAGTATCTGGTTTTATGAGCTTCTCTAAGTACCATTTCTCTCATATCTCCAAATTTTGGTACCCAAATCCTTTCAGCCCTATACCGGGTTCCGTCTTCCCGAATATTAAGATGCTTCTCCGATCCTTTGGGTATTTCATCCTTTAAATTTCCCTCTTTTAAAACTCCTTGTTGCGCCTCCTTTATTTGAGTAGTAATGTTATTATGAATCATTATATTCATAGATTTTACTCGAATGGGTTCTCTGTCCTTCCTGCTCAAGGCATCGGCTACCACATTTGCCTTCCCCGGGTGGTAACGAATCTCAAAGTCGTAATCATTCAATAATTCAATCCACCTACGCTGCCTCATATTCAGTTGTTTCTGATTAAATATGTGTTGAAGACTTTTGTGGTCGGTATATATAATACTTTTGACCCCATATAAGTAGTGCCTCCAAGTCTTTAATGCAAAAACAACCGCGCCTAATTCCAAATCATGCGTCGTATAATTTTGTTCGTGAATCTTCAATTGTCTAGACGCATAAGCAATCACCTTCGTTCGTTGCATTAATACACAACCGAGACCTTGCTTTGATGCATCACAATAAATCACAAAATCATCATTCCCTTCAGGCAATGACAATATAGGTGCCGTAGTTAGCTTTTTCTTCAATAACTGAAACGCTTTCTCTTGTTCATCATTCCATTCAAATTTCTTCCCTTTATGCGTTAATGCAGTCAAGGGTTTTGCTATTCTGGAAAAGTCTTGGATGAACCTTCTGTAGTAACCAGCTAGTCCTAAAAACTGGCGTATGTGTTTCGGAGTTTTCGGGGTTTCCCACTTTTCAACAGTTTCTATCTTTGCCGGATCCACCTTAATACCTTCTTTGTTCACTATGTGACCGAGGAATTGAACTTCTTCCAACCAAAATGCACACTTTGAAAACTTAGCGTACAATTCTTCCTTCCTCAATACTTCTAACACCTTTCTCAAATGTTCACCGTGTTCTTGGTCATTCTTTGAGTAAATAAGTATGTCATCAATGAAAACAATGACAAACTTGTCAAGGTATGGTCCACACACTCGGTTCATAAGGTCCATGAATACAGCTGGTGCATTAGTTAAACCAAACGGCATGACCATAAACTCGTAATGACCGTAACGTGTTCTGAAAGCAGTCTTTGGAATATCATCTTCTTTCACCCGCATTTGATGATACCCGGAACGTAAGTCAATCTTTGAATAAACAGACGAGCCTTGTAGTTGATCAAATAAGTCATCGATTCTCGGTAGTGGGTAGCGGTTCTTGATGGTAAGTTTGTTCAACTCTCGGTAGTCGATACACAACCTGAATGTACCATCTTTCTTCTTGACAAACAAAACAGGAGCTCCCCACGGTGATGTGCTTGGTCGAATGAAACCACGCTCTAAAAGTTCTTGTAATTGGCTTTGTAGTTCTTTCATCTCGCTGGGTGCGAGTCTGTAAGGAGCACGAGCTATTGGTGCAGCTCCTGGTACAAGATCTATTTGAAATTCAACGGATCGATGTGGGGGTAATCCCGGTAATTCTTTCAGAAATACATCAGGAAATTCTTTTGCGACGGGAACATCATTGATGCTCTTTTCTTCAGTTTGTACTTTCTCGACGTGTGCTAGAACAGCATAGCAACCTTTTCTTATTAGTTTTTGTGCCTTCAAATTACTAATAAGATGTAGCTTCGTGTTGCCCTTTTCTCCGTACACCATTAAGGGTTTTCCTTTTTCTCGTATAATGCGAATTGCATTTTTGTAACAAACGATCTCCGCTTTCACTTCTTTCAACCAGTCCATACCGATTATCACATCAAAACTCCCTAACTCTACTGGTATCAAATCAATCTTAAATGTTTCGCTAACCAGTTTAATTTCTCGATTCCGACATATATTATCTGCTGAAATTAATTTACCATTTGCTAATTCGAGTAAAAATTTACTATCCAAAGGCGTCAATGGACAACTTAATTTAGCACAAAAATCTCTACTCATATAGCTTCTATCCGCACCCGAATCAAATAAAACGTAAGCAGATTTATTGTCAATAAGAAACGTACCCGTAACAAGCTCCGGGTCTTCCTGTGCCTCTGCCGCATTAATATTGAAAACTCTTCCACGGCCTTGTCCATTCGTGTTCTCCTGGTTCGGGCAATTTCTAATAATGTGGCCTGGTTTTCCACATTTATAACAAACTACATTGGCATACCTTGCTCCGACACTACTTGCTCCGCCATTACTCGTTCCGACACCATTTGTTCCTTTCGTTCTATTAACCCCTGGTCCGTAGACCTCACACTTCGCCGCGCTATGACCATTTCTTTTACACTTGTTGCAAAATTTGGTGCAGAACCCCGAGTGATTCTTTTCACACCTTTGGCATAGCTGCTTCTGATTGTTGTTGTTGTTGCGGTTATTATTGTTGTTGGGATGATTGTTGTAGTTGCTGTTGTTGTTGTTGTTGTTGTTGGGCCGTTTGTTGTAGTTGCGATTGATGTTGCGATTGTTGGGATAATTGTTGCGATTATTGTTGTAATTGTTGTTGTTGTTGTATTGGTGATTCTTATCACCGTTTTCCTCCCACTTTCTTTTGACTTGCTTCACATTGGCCTCTTCAGCAGTCTGTTCTTTAATTCTTTCTTCAATTTGGTTCACGAGTTTGTGAGCCATTCTACATGCCTGTTGTATGGAGGCGGGCTCGTGTGAACTTATATCTTCTTGGATTCTTTCTGGTAATCCTTTCACAAACGCGTCAATCTTCTCTTCCTCATCTTCGAATGCTCCCGGACACAATAGGCACAATTATGTGAATCGTCTTTCGCATGTGGTAATATCAAATCCTTGGGTTCGTAACCCTCTAAGTTCTGTCTTGAGCTTATTGACCTCAGTTCTGGGACGGTACTTCTCGTTCATCAAGTGCTTGAATGCTGACCAAGGTAGTGCGCACGCATCATCTTGTCCCACTTGCTCTAGATAGGTATTCCACCATGTTAACGCAGAACCTGTGAAGGTATGCGTAGCGTACTTCACTTTGTCCTCTTCAGTACACTTACTTATGGCAAACACCGATTCGACCTTCTCGGTCCACCGTTTCAATCCGATCGGTCCTTCGGTTCCATCAAATTCCAAAGGTTTGCAGGCAGTGAATTCTTTGTAGGTGCATCCTACACGATTTCCTGTACTGCTAGATCCAAGGTTATTGTTGGTATGTAGCGCAGCCTGTACTGCGGCTATGTTTGAAGCTAGAAAAGTACGGAATTCCTCTTCATTCATATTCACGGTGTGTCGAGTAGTCGGTGCCATTTCCTTCAAAATAGTCAAATGGAACAAGTTAATCATACAGAATGTTAAGAGTAGTTAATAGTATTTCGTAGCATAATATGAACTCATTTATAAAAGCTTTTTCTTCATATTAGCGTTTTATAAGTTTAAATTCGGGTAGTACCTACCCGTTAAGTTCATACTTAGTAGCTAATATACAATTCAACTACTACAATTCTATATGAAAAACTGATTGTAATAATATTTCGCGTTCAAGCTTTTATACAATATTTTACAAACTTACAATACCGCTTATTTTACATAAAGCATGAAATATAGCACACAATAACTTTGATACAAGATAGTTGTGAAGATAATTCTAGCTAGTACACAAGTCGTTCAGCAAAGGCAATAAAGACACGTAATTCATACGTCCAGAAACAAGTCATGCATTCTGGTTTTACTAGGACTACTTCCCATCCTTGGTCTTGTGCAACATAACCGTTATGGCCGTTGATAAGACAGCGTGTTGTAACGTCATCAAAGGGACGAGGGTTACGTAATGTCCAACAGTCCCGTAATAATCTAAAAACCTCATTTCTTACCCCAATTACCGACTCCGTCACTTGTGGAAACGTTTTGTTTAATAGTTGTAGCCCGATGTTCTTGTTCTCACTTTGGTGAGAAGCGAACATTACTAATCCGTAAGCATAACATGCTTCTTTATGTTGTATGTTAGCCGCTTTTTCTAAATCACGAAGTCCAATATTCGGATATATTGAGTCAAAATAATTTCTTAACCCGTTGCGTAAAATAGCATTTGGGTTCCCCGCAATATATGCGTCAAAGTAAACACATCGTAACTTATGGGTTTCCCAATGTGATATCCCCCATCTTTCAAACGAAAGTCTCTTATAAACCAAGACATTCTTGGAACGTTCTTCGAATGTCTTACAAACTGATCTCGCCTTAAATAGTTGTGCCGAAGAATTCTGGCCGACTCTAGACAAGATTTCATCAATCATGTCTCCGGGTAGGTCTCTTAAAATATTGGGTTGTCTATCCATTTTGTGTTTTTAAACTGTAAAATAGACAAGAGTTAGATTCATAAAAAAATACTTATTAATACAAGCAATTTTTACATATATCATAAAGCATAAGAACACTATATTACATATATTACACCACACGAATACAACTATCTTATTCCGACTCGCTCGTTTCTTCTTCTTCGGTTTTGGTTCGTTTTGCCAAGTTTCTAGGGATATATGATGTTCCCCTAATACGAGCCGTCATTGTCCACATTGGTTTAGAAAAAACCTGGTGGTTTAGAGGTTCCCGGGTCATTGTTACAACTTAAGGACTTCGGGCGTTGACGATACATATAAAGTTCATCGGGGTTGGAATTAGATTTCTCTATTTTTATGCCCTTTCCCTTATTATTTTCTTTTGCCTTTTTAAATTCAGTTGGGGTAATTTCTATAACATCATCGGAATTCTCGTCGGAATCCGATTCATCGGAGAATTGGTAATCCTCCCAATATTTTGCTTCCTTGGCGGAAACACCATTGACCATAATTAACCTTGGTCGGTTGGTTGAGGATTTTCTTTTACTTAACCGTTTTATTATTTCCCCCACCGGTTCTATTTTTTCATCCGGTTCCGATTCTTCTTCCGGTTCCGATTCTTCTTCCTGTTCCGACTCTTCTTCCGGTTCCTCTTCGGGAACTTGTGAATCAGTCCACGAATCATTCCAATTTACATTTGACTCTTCATTATTATTAGGTGAGTCAATGGGACTTGTTCTAGAGGTAGACATCTATCACATAATATCAAACGCGTTAAGAGATTAATATATCACATAATATTCACATGTTAAAAATATATAGTTTCCAACAAAATTTGTTAAGCAATCATTTTTCAAGTAAACACGGTCGAAGTCCAGACTCACTAATGCATCCTAACAAACTAGATAAGACACACTAATGCAAAATTCTGGTTCTCTAAGAACCTGGCTCTGATACCAACTGAAATGTCCCGTTCTTATTGATTAAAAACGTTCCATATTAATTGATTTCGTTGCGAGGTTTTGACCTCTATATGAGACATTTTTCAAAGACTGCATTCATTTTTAAAACAAACCATAACCTTTATTTCATAGATAAAGGTTTTAAAAAAGCTTTACGTAGATTATCAAATAATGATAATCTAAAATATCCTGTTTACACACGACCATTACATAATGGTTTACAATACAAATATGTTACAACAAAATAAGTTTCTTGAATGCAGTTTTTACACAATATCATACAAGCATGGACTCCAAATATCGTCCTTATTTAAGTATGCGACAGCGGAAGCTCTTAATAATCACCTGAGAATAAACATGCTTAAAACGTCAACAAAAATGTTGGTGAGTTATAGGTTTAACCTATATATATCAAATCATAATAATAGACCACAAGATTTCATATTTCAATACACATCCCATACATAGAGATAAAAATCATTCATATGGTGAACACCTGGTAACCGACATTAACAAGATGCATATATAAGAATATCCCCATCATTCCGGGACACCCTTCGGATATGATATAAATTTCGAAGTACTAAAGCATCCGGTACTTTGGATGGGGTTTGTTAGGCCCAATAGATCTATCTTTAGGATTCGCGTCAATTAGGGTGTCTGTTCCCTAATTCTTAGATTACCAGACTTAATAAAAAGGGGCATATTCGATTTCGATAATTCAACCATAGAATGTAGTTTCACGTACTTGTGTCTATTGTGTAAATCATTTATAAAACTTGCATGTATTCTCATCCCAAAAATATTAGATTTTAAAAGTGGGACTATAACTCACTTTCACAGATTTTTACTTCGTCGGGAAGTAAGACTTGGCCACTGGTTGATTCACGAACCTATAACAATATATACATATATATCAAAGTATGTTCAAAATATATTTACAACACTTTTAATATATTTTGATGTTTTAAGTTTATTAAGTCAGCTGTCCTCGTTAGTAACCTACAACTAGTTGTCCACAGTTAGATGTACAGAAATAAATCGATAAATATTATCTTGAATCAATCCACGACCCAGTGTATACGTATCTCAGTATTGATCACAACTCAAACTATATATATTTTGGAATCAACCTCAACCCTGTATAGCTAACTCCAACATTCACATATAGAGTGTCTATGGTTGTTCCGAAATATATATAGATGTGTCGACATGATAGGTCGAGACATTGTATACGTGTCTATGGTATCTCAAGATTACATAATATACAATACAAGTTGATTAAGTTATGGTTGGAATAGATTTGTTACCAATTTTCACGTAGCTAAAATGAGAAAAATTATCCAATCTTGTTTTACCCATAACTTCTTCATTTTAAATCCGTTTTGAGTGAATCAAATTGCTATGGTTTCATATTGAACTATATTTTATGAATCTAAACAGAAAAAGTATAGGTTTATAGTCGGAAAAATAAGTTACAAGTCGTTTTTGTAAAGGTAGTCATTTCAGTCTAAAGAACGACGTCTAGATGACCATTTTAGAAAACATACTTCCACTTTGAGTTTAACCATAATTTTTGGATATAGTTTCATGTTTATAATAAAAATCATTTTCTCAGAATAACAACTTTTAAATCAAAGTTTATCATAGTTTTTAATTAACTAACCCAAAACAGCCCGCGGTGTTACTACGACGGCGTAAATCCGGTTTTACGGTGTTTTTCGTGTTTCCAGGTTTTAAATCATTAAGTTAGCATATCATATAGATATAGAACATGTGTTTAGTTGATTTTAAAAGTCAAGTTAGAAGGATTAACTTTTGTTTGCGAACAAGTTTAGAATTAACTAAACTATGTTCTAGTGATTACAAGTTTAAACCTTCGAATAAGATAGCTTTATATGTATGAATCGAATGATGTTATGAACATCATAACTACCATAATTTCCTTGGATAAACCTACTGGAAGAGAGAAAAATGGATCTAGCTTCAATGGATCCTTGGATGGCTCGAAGTTCTTGAAGCAGAATCATGACGCGAAAACAAGTTCAAGTAAGATCATCACTTGAAATAAGATTGTTATAGTTATAGAAATTGAACCAAAGTTTGAATATGATTATTACCTTGTATTAGAATGATAACCTACTGTAAGAAACAAAGATTTCTTGAGGTTGGATGATCACCTTACAAGATTGGAAGTGAGCTAGCAAACTTGAAAGTATTCTTGATTTTATGAAACTAGAACTTTTGGAATTTATGAAGAACACTTAGAACTTGAAGATAGAACTTGAGAGAGATCAATTAGATGAAGAAAATTGAAGAATGAAAGTGTTTGTAGGTGTTTTTGGTCGTTGGTGTATGGATTAGATATAAAGGATATGTAATTTTGTTTTCATGTAAATAAGTCATGAATGATTACTCATATTTTTGTAATTTTATGAGATATTTCATGCTAGTTGCCAAATGATGGTTCCCACATGTATTAGGTGACTCACATAGGCTGCTAAGAGCTGATCATTGGAGTGTATATACCAATAGTACATACATCTAAAAGCTGTGTATTGTACGAGTACGAATACGGGTGCATACGAGTAGAATTGTTGATGAAACTGAACGAGGATGTAATTGTAAGCATTTTTGTTAAGTAGAAGTATTTTGATAAGTGTATTGAAGTCTTTCAAAAGTGTATAAATACATATTAAAACACTACATGTATATACATTTTAACTGAGTCGTTAAGTCATCGTTAGTCGTTACATGTAAATGTTGTTTTGAAACCTTTAGGTTAACGATCTTGTTAAATGTTGTTAACCCAATGTTTATAATATCAAAAGAGATTTTAAATTATTATATTATCATGATATTATGATGTACGAATATCTCTTAATATGATATATATACATTAAATGTCGTTACAACGATAATCGTTACATATATGTCTCGTTTCAAAATCATTAAGTTAGTAGTCTTGTTTTTACATATGTAGTTCATTGTTAATATACTTAATGATATGTTTACTTATCATAATATAATGTTAACTATATATATAACCATATATATGTCATCATATAGTTTTTACAAGTTTTAACGTTCGTGAATCACCGGTCAACTTGGGTGGTCAATTGTCTATATGAAACCTATTTCAATTAATCAAGTCTTAACAAGTTTGATTGCTTAACATGTTGGAAACATTTAATCATGTAAATATCAATCTCAATTAATATATACAAACATGGAAAAGTTCGGGTCACTACATTATAAACGTTCCATATTAATTGATTTCGTCGCGAGGTTTTGACCTCTATATGATACGTTTTTCAAAGACTGCATTCATTTTTAAAACAACCATAACCTTTATTTTATCGATAAAGGTTTAAAAAGCATTACGTAGATTATCAAATAATGATAATCTAAAATATATCGTTTACACACGACCATTACATAATAGTTTACAATATGAATATATTACATCAAAAATAAGTTTCTTGAATGCAGTTTTACATAATATCATACAAGCATGGACTCCAAATCTTGTCCTTATTTTAGTATGCAACAGCGGAAGCTCTTAATAATCACCTGAGAATAAACATGCTTAAAACTTCAACAAAAATGTTGGTGAGTTATAGGTTTAACCGATATATTATCAAATCATAATAATAGACCACAAGATTTCATATTTCAATACATCCCATACATTGAGATAAAAATCATTCATACGGTGAACACCTGGTAACCGACATTAACAAGATGCATATAAGAATATCCCCATCATTCCGGGACATCCATCGGACATGATATAAAAACTCGAAGTACTAAAGCATCCGCTATAACGGATGTGGTTTGTTGGGCCCAATAGATCTATCTTTAGGATTCGTGTCAATTAGTAGACTGGTTTACTAATTCTTAGGTTACCAAGTAAAAGGGGCATATTCGGCTTCGATCGTTCAACCATAGAAAGTAGTTTCATGTACTTGTGTCTATTTTGTAAAACATTTATAAAGCTGCATGTATTCTCATCCCAAAAATATTAGATTTTAAAAGTGGGACTATAACTCACTTTCACAGATTTTTACTTCGTTGGGAAGTAAGACTTGGCCACTGGTCGATTCACGAACCTATAACAAATATGTACATATATATCAAAGTATGTTCAAAATATATTTACAACATTTCTAATACGTTTTAATGTTTTAAGTTTATTAAGTCAGTTGTCCTCGTTAGTAACCTACAACTAGTTGTCCATAGTTAGATGTACAGAAATAAATTGATATATATTATCTTGACCCAATCTACGACCCAGTGTATACACGTCTCAGGCTAGATCACAACTCAAAGTATATATATTTTTGGAATCAACCTCAACCCTGTATAGCTAACTCCAACATTACTGCATATAGAGTGTCTATGGTTGTTCCAAATAATATATATAGATGGGTCGATATGATATGTCAAAACATTTGCATACGTGTCTATGGTATCTCAAGATTACATAATATATTAGAATATATGTATTATACAATATAAGTTAGCTAGGATATGATTAATATAGATTTGTTACCAATTTTCACGTAGCTACAAGTAAAAATATCTAATCTTGTTTTACCCATAACTTCTTCGTTTTAAATCTGTTTTGAGTGAATCCAATTGCTATGGTTTCATATTGAACTTAAGTTTATGAATATATACAGAAAAATTATAAGTTTATAGTCGGAAATACAGGTTACAAGTCATTTTTGTAAAGGTAGTCATTTCAGTCGAAAGAACGACGTCTAGATGACCATTTTGGAAAACATACTTCCACTTTGAGTTTAATCATGATTTTTGGATATAGTTTCATGTTCATAAGAAAAATCATTTTCCCAGAAGAACAACTTTTAAATCAAAGTTTATTATAGTTTTTAATTAACCAACCCAAAACAGCCCGCAGTGTTACTACGACGGCGTATATCCAGTTTTACGGTGTTTTTCGTGTTTTCAGGTTTTAAATCATTAAGTTAGCATATCATATAGATATATAACATGTGTCTAGTTGATTTTAAAAGTCAAGTTAGAAGGATTAACTTTTGTTTGCGAACAAGTTTAGAATTAACTAAACTATGTTCTAGTGATTTCAAGTTTAAACCTTCGAATAAGGTAGTTTTATATATATGAATCGAATGATATTATGAACATCATTACTACCTCAGGTTTTGTGGATAAACCTACTGGAAATGAGAAAAATAGATCTAGCTTCAAAGGATCCTTGGATGGCTTGAAAGTTCTTGAAGCAGAATCATGACACGAAAACAAGTTCAAGTAAGATTTCCACTCAAAATAAGATTGTTATAGTTGTAGAAATTGAATCAAAGTTTGAATATGAGTATTACCTTGTATTAGAAAGATATCTTACTGTAAATAAGAAATATTTCTTGAGGTTGGATGATCACTTTACAAGATTGGAAGTAAGCTAGCAAACTTGGAAGTATTCTTGATTTTATGAAACTAGAAATTATAGAATTTATGAAGGACACTTAGAACTTGAAGATAGAACTTGAGAGAGATCAATTTTATGAAGAAAATTGAAGACTGAAAGTGTTTGTAGGTGTTTTTGGTCGTTGGTATATGGATTAGATATAAAGGATGTGTAATTTTGTTTACATGTAAATAAGTCATGAATGATTACTAATATTTTTGTAATTTTATGAGATATTTCATGCTAGTTTCCAAATGATGGTTCCCACATGTGTTAGGTGACTCACATGGGCTGCTAAAAGCTGATCATTAGAGTGTATATACCAATAGTACATACATCTAAAAGCTGTGTATTGTACGAGTACGAATACGGGTGCATACGAGTAGAATTGTTGATGAAACTGAATGAGGATGTAATTGTAAGCATTTTTGTTAAGTAGAAGTATTTTGATAAGTGTCTTGAAGTCTTTCAAAAGTGTATGAATACATATTAAAACACTACATCTATATACATTTTAACTGAGTCGTTAAGTCATCGTTAGTCGTTACATGTAAATGTTGTTTTGAAACCTTTAGGTTAACGATCTTGTTAAATGTTGTTAACCCATTGTTTATTATATCTAAAGAGATGTTAAATTATTACATTATCATGATATTATGATATATTAATATATCTTAGTATGATATATATACAGTTAAATGTTGTTACAACGATAATCGTTACATATATGTCTCGTTTCGAAATCATTAAGTTAGTAGTCTTGTTTTTACATATGTAGTTCATTGTTAATACACTTAATGACATGTTCACTTATCATTTATCATGATTAAACATAGTGTATCAATATCTTAATATGATTCATATGTATTTAGTAAGACGTTGTTATAACGATAATCGTTATATATATCGTTTCGAGTTTCTTAATTCAATAAACTCAATTTTATGTACATAACTCATTGTTAAAATACCTAATGTAAGATCCTGTTTTCTTTTGGGTTTGGACGCCGTCCTATTTTGAAGATCTGGACGCCGTCCAACATTTTGGGACGCCGTCCCAGATTGAAGACCTGGATGCCGTCCAACATTTTTGGACGCCGTCCAGGATGGCTGGCAGGCATGTCTTTTTTTTTTAAATATTTTAGATGGGTAAATTGGTAATTTCACTTGGTGGACGAATTAAAGGCCTTAGGATCAGTTTGGTGAGCCCATTACTTCATTTCTCAACCACCAAACATCATCCATTCATTCTAGAGAGAGAGGGGGTGGTTAGGTGTGAGAAAGCTTAAATCGGGGAAGAAGAAGCTCATTTCGGGTTAGAACTCGGGAGTTAAAGTTGTTCATCTCCTCCTTAGCTACGTCTTGATTGTTGTGGTAAGCCCTAAACTTGATTACCTTAGTTTAATGCGTTTAAAGGTTAGGGTTTGGGTTAGTATTGCACATAAAACCCATTTGTGAGTAATTTGAGGTTTTTGGGTAAGTTTGGGTCATGAAGACCCAAATGGTGACTAACTTAGGGTTTTGAAAAGGTTGAAATGTGTAAATGGGTCTTAAAGACCTAAGTAAATACTAATATACTTATATTTAATGTTAGTGGGTGTGATTTGGGTTGTGGGGGACCCAAATGGGTGTGTTGACCTAGAAATGGGTCAAATGGGTCTTTGATGACCTAGGTTGTCTTGCATGTATGAAAACAAGTTAACTTTGTGGTTAAAAGGGTGTTAAGACCTTAATTGGCTAGAGTTAGGGTTTTTGGTGAAGTTAACCCATTATTAGGGTTAAAGGTGCAAAATGGGTCGGGATTGCACTTAGGGTCAAAAGACTCTAGATTATTAAGTGAGTTGCTTGACCGACTTGAGTTGTGAATTGATTATGTGCTAAAATGTAATAGGTACGTTACATTGACGTTGCAAGTTCGGGTATCGTACACGAAGACTTTGAGGTGAGTGGAATAATTATATGCGTATGTATATAATGTATTTATTTGTTGTAGCGTGAAAGGTGTAGTGTCGAGGTGTTAAGACACCACGTTTCACGTGAAGAGTGTAGCATCGAGGTGTTAAAATGCCACTCGGGTGTAGCATCGAGGTGTTAAGATGCCACCTAGGAGTGTAGTGTCGAGGTGTTAAGACACCACTCCGTAAAATAATGAGTGTTGCATCGAGGTGTTAAGATGCCACTCGGGGTGATGTGCCGAGGTGTTAAGGTGCCACCCTAGGGGTTAGTGGTGCGAGGTGTTAAGTGCCCTAACGGATGTTATGAACACCGATGGCGTTTTCGCGAGCACCGTTCCCTTGTACTATTTGTCGACCATGGTTATTTGTGTTGTAAGCATATTATATTATTCGAGTTACATTTATATGCGGATGTTATGCTAGCTTGGGGGTATTAGTGAATTATAGCTTGTTATTGCGAGGATGAGCTAATGTTGTTTGCTAGCATGTTTGCGGTTGTGTAAGTGTATGCAAGTAGGTATAATTATATATGTATTCGTATAATTATTGCATTCACTAAGCTTTGCTTACCCTCTCGTTGTTTATTTTTTTTATAGGCTCGGGCGTTGACAACGGTAAGAGCGTTCAATTGGATTAGTGATCTCCCGCTTGTTTTGTTAGGGGATGCTTTTGGGTGTTAGCTTTTGGAGTTCGATCGAGATTGGGTAGTTTAACCCCAAACACCATGCTCTAGTGTCGTTTGGAACTTAAACTTATATTTGGTCGAAACTTTTATTTTAGAACGAAACTCGTAAAAGGGGCGATGTGGACCCGTTGATGTAAAACTTGATTTGATGATGAAAATCTCTTAGTTTCACCTATATTGACTTGTGGTAAAAAGGTTTCCGTTTGAAAGTGTCGGGAAGCGGGTTTTCCGCTCGGGTGAGTTGGACCCGTGATCAGTGGCTGGAAGGCCATTGGGACGCCATTCCAATTGCCTGGACGCCGTCCCAGTTGTTTGAGCTGGACGCTGTCCCAAAACTCTGGACGCCGTCCCACCCTTTTATGCTGGACGCCGTCCAGGATTCTGGACGCCGTCCAGATGCACTGCCTTAAAATTTTTTTTTGGTACGCGTTTTTGGGTTTATGAAGTCGGGTTGTTACAAGTGGTATCAGAGCATGGTCTAAGGGATTTAGGCGACTTGAGATAGGTGCCTAGACTTAGACTATATTGTGTGAGCACCTTATGCGGGACTTGTAGGACTTTGGGTCTAATCGGGAATTGTTAGTGCTTTGGTTTATGAGAATTAACCTTGTGCTAATTGTTTTGTGTTGTGTTTAGCAATCATCAAGCAAGACGGACGTTGTACTAGCAAGTGAATGCGACGTGCTCGCGTAACAACGAGTAGCTACCGTTGTTACGGGTGCAAATCGTGTTAAACAAGCAATGTATGACGATTGTTGAGCGAGATGGAGTAGTGTGGCATATATGTATATACATGTGTAATTTGTCCTTTCGTTTTTGTGGTTTAACCTATTTCATTTTATAGAATGAAGACGAGAAACGGTCCCGATCATGATAACGGAAGTACAAGCGAGGACGCCGAGTTTTCAGCCAAGGTTGAGGCCGTCTTTAAAAAGTTAAAAGCGGATTTTCTTACGGATGTCCGAAATATCTTTCAAGATTCGGTCGATGGGCAGGTGACCGATTTGATAAATGAACGAATGAAGGCCACTATCGAAGAAGCCCTTGATGCTAGAAATATCTACCCTCGCGGTGAAGGAGGTGAAGGAAGGCGGGACTTCCACTACAAGAACTTCAAGGATGCTCAACCCCCGATGTTTAATGGGGTGCGGGATCCTTTAAAAAGTACATGTTGGATCTCCGATATTGAGGGAGCTTTCCGTACCTCGGAATGTCCTCCCAAGAAGAAGGCGAGGTATGGCTCTAGCATGCTACGAGAGGAGGCTAAGTTATGGTGGGATGATAAAATCAACTTGTATGGTGAGGAACAATGTATGGGCTTGACGTGGGAAGAGTTTAAGAAGGAGTTTTTCAAGGAATACCGAACTTCTTCCGATCTCGATAGAATCCGGGACGAGTTGCACCATTTGCAACAAGGCTCAATGGACTTAGTTACTCTTAAGTCTACATTCTTGGCAAAGACTCGTTTTTGCCCGGAATATGTTGGTGATGATCATAAGCTCATGAAGGATTTCTACCGTACTTTGAATGATGAGTACAAGGGGAATATTAGTCGGGGTATGGCTAAGTCTTTTGATGAATTGTTCGAGTTGGCTCGGGGTTTTGAGCCGGAGGTTCCAAGAAAGAGTGATTTCATGTTTTCCAAAAGAAAATTTGAGGATTTTAGTTACTCTAACGCCTCAAGCAAGAAGAGCAAGAGCAAGAGGGGGGACGAAAGTGTCAATAGTGCAAAGAAGGGCACTATCGACGGGTTTTCTTATACGTGCTACAATTGTGGGCAACCAGGTCATATTGCTCGTGAGTGTCCGAAACCACGTTCCGGAAACAAAATCACTTGTTTTAATTGCGGCAAAGAGGGGCATAAGAAGCCGGAGTGTCCCGATTTGCGAAACGATAATGTGAAGCGGTTAGAGAAGGCGGCGGGTACGGCTAGGGGTCGCAACTATTTGATGACCAAGGATGAAGCCAAACAATCGCACAAAGTTGTCTCAGGTACTTACATGGTTAATTCTAATCCGGCAAGGATTCTTTTCGATAGCGGTGCAAATTTGTCGTTTGTGTCTCCTAAATTTGTGCCTAAACTTAATAGACCGTTAGCTAAGTTAAGTCGTCCGATAGAAGTCGAAATAGCGGACGGCAAGACGGTGCTAGTGGTTGATGTGTGTGAAAATTGTGATGTTGTTTTTGGTGCCGAAACCTTTAAAATTGATCTTATTCCAATGACCTTGGGCGACTTTGATATTGTCGTTGGTATGGATTGGCTCGATCGTTATAGAGCCGATATTGCATGCCATGATAAGTTTATTCGTGTGAAGACCCTAAGTAGGGGAGAGTTAATTATTCATGGTGATAAGCGAAGGAGACCGGTGCCGATATGCACTTTTGCACGGGCACGTCGTTTTGTTGTTATCGGTGGCATGGCTTTCCTTGATCATGTTGTTGATACACGCAATGAGCCACCACCTATTCGTGAAATTACGGTTGTTAGTGAATTCGAAGACGTTTTTCCGGACGAATTACCGGGTGTTCCGGCAGAAAGACAAGTTGAATTTCGCATCGAGTTGGTTCCGGGAGCTACTCCCATTGCTAAAACTCCTTATCGTTTAGCACCAACGGAAATGCAAGAGTTGTTAAATCAAACCCAAGAGTTGCTCGAGAAGGGTTTTATTCGACCGAGTGCTTCGCCATGGGGCGCTCCGGTGTTATTAAGAAGAAAGATGGTAGTATGCGTATGTGCATTGATTACCGTGAATTGAATAAAGTGACGATCAAGAATCGTTATCCATTACCTAGGATTGACGATTTATTTGATCAACTTCAAGGTGTAACGTATTTCTCTAAGATCGACCTACGGTCCGGCTATCACCAAATGCGGGTCCGTGAGGAAGACATAGAGAAAACGGCTTTTCGAACGCGTTACGGGCATTATGAGTTTGTAGTTATGCCCTTTGGTCTTACGAATGCACCGGCGGCATTCATGGATCTTATGAACCGAGTGTGCCAACCTATGTTGGACAAGTCGGTAATAGTGTTCATTGACGACATACTAGTCTACTCGAAAAGTATGAACGAGCATGAACGTCATTTGCGTGAAGTATTGAAGACGCTACGAAAGGAGAAGTTGTATGCAAAATTCTCCAAATGTGAATTTTGGCTAAGGGAAGTTCAATTCCTTGGTCACATTGTGAATGAAAACGGTATTCAAGTAGATCCGGGGAAGATCGAGACGGTGAAGAGTTAGGGATGACCGACTACGCCTACGGAAATCCGAGGTTTTCTCGGATTGGCCGGTTATTATCGTCGGTTTATCCAAGACTTTTCTAAGATTGCTTCTCCATTGACGAAATTGACAAGGAAGAATGCGAGGTTTGGTTGGGAGAACGAGCAAGAAATTGCTTTTCAATTGTTAAAAGAGAAGTTGTGTCAAGCTCCGGTGTTAGTGTTACCGGAAGGTGTTGAAGACATGGTGGTTTATTGTGATGCTTCCTTAAATGGTCTCGGGTGTGTTCTAATGCAAAGAGGTAAAGTCATCGCTTATGCCTCTCGAAAATTAAAGGAACATGAAACGAGGTATCCGACTCATGATCTTGAGTTGGCGGCGGTAGTGCATGCGTTGAAAATTTGGCGCCATTACTTGTATGGTGTCAAGTGTACGATTTATTCGGATCATAAGAGTTTGAAACATCTCTTTAATCAACGAGATTTGAATTATCACCAACGTAGGTGGATGGATGTGGTGAAAGACTACGATTGTGAAATACTTTATCATCCGGGTAAGGCGAATGTGGTCGCGGATGCGTTGAGTCGAAAGAGTCAACATCCGGCGATAAAAGTGGGGTCGTTACGTTTGATTATTACCAACGATTTTCTTGAAAAGCTTGGCGAGATTCAAATAGAGGCTTATGTTCACAACAAGCATACGGAGCGAATCATGGGCCAATCGGAGTTCATTACTATGGGCCCGCGTGGTTTGTTATCCTTTCAAGGAAGGGTGTGGGTGCCTAAGATGGGTGATTACCGACGAGTGCTACTTAATGAAGCACATAAGTCAAAATACTCCATTCATCCGGGCGCGACGAAAATGTATCTTGACTTGAAGAAAGATTATTGGTGGCCGGGCATGAAACGTGATGTTGTGAAGTATGTTGAGCAATGTGTCACGTGTTTACAAGTAAAAGCCAAACACCAAAAGCCGTATGGTAAGTTGCAACCGTTAGAAATCCCGAAATGGAAATGGGAGCACATTACCATGGATTTCATTACAAAGTTACCTAAAACGGCGAGAACCCAATTCGATTCGATTTGGGTTATAGTTGACCGATTGACAAAAAGGGCTTTGTTTCTTCCCATTAAAGAAGCGATATCGTCAGAGACCTTGGCTAAGTTGTTTATCAAGGAAGTGGTCTCGCGACATGGGGTTCCTATATCTATTATTTCGGATCGAGATACCCGTTTTACATCTCGGTTTTGGGAAAAGTTTCATGAAGATATGGGTACGCAATTGAAGTTGAGCATGGCGTATCATCCCCAAACGGACGGTCAAACCGAACGTACGAATCAAACTTTGGAAGATATGTTACGGGCGTGCATCATTGACTTTGGTGGTAGTTGGGATGAGCATTTGCCTTTGGTGGAATTCTCGTACAATAATAGTTATCATACTAGTATCGGGATGCCACCTTACGAAATGCTTTATGGGCGTAGGTGTCGAACTCCCGTTTGTTGGGGAGAAGTGGGTCAAAGAGAGATCGGGAGTACTGATTTGGTTTTAGAGACAAATAGCAAGATCGATTTGATTCGGGAACATTTGAAGAAGGCTCAAGATAGGCAAAAGTCGTATGCCGATAGACGTAGGCGATTGATTGAGTTCCAAGAGGGCGATATGGTGATGCTTAAGGTTTCGCCATGGAAGGGTATTATTCGATTTCAAAAACGGGGAAAGTTAGCTCCTCGGTTTATTGGGCCGTTCAAGGTTTTAGCTCGTGTTGGTGAAGTTGCATATCGATTGGAATTACCCGAAGAGCTTGCGGGGATCCATAATACATTTCATGTTTCCCACCTCCGTAAGTGTCTTGTGGATGATTCCTCATGGATGCCTTTAGACGAGATCGAGCTAAACAACAAGTTAGAATATGTCGAGGAACCGATTACTATCCTTGACGAGAAGGTGAAAATGTTGAGGAATAAAGAGGTGAGAACTTTCAAGGTTCAATGGCGGCGAAGTAAAGGTTCCGAAGAGTTTGTCTTGGTTTATCTTCCTGCTTGTCATGCGGCGTGGATTGCGAGGTCGCAGTCCGGTTCAAGTGGGGGAGAGTTGTAAGATCCTGTTTTCTTTTGGGTTTGGACGCCGTCCAACACTTTGGGACGCCGTCCTATTTTGAAGATCTGGACGCCGTCCAACACTTTGGGACGCCGTCCCAGATTGAAGACCTGGACGCCGTCCAACATTTTTGGACGCCGTCCAGGATGGCTGGCAGGCATGTCTTTTTGTTTTTAAATATTTTAGATGGGTAAATTGGTAATTTCACTTGGTGGACGAATTAAAGGCCTTCCCATTACTTCATTTCTCAACCACCAAACATCATCCATTCATTCTAGAGAGAGAGGGGGTGGTTAGGTGTGAGAAAGCCTAAATCGGGGAAGAAGAAGCTCATTTCGGGTTAGAACTCGGGAGTTAAAGTTGTTCATCTCCTCCTTAGCTATGTCTTGATTGTTGTGGTAAGCCCTAAACTTGATTACCTTAGTTTAATGCGTTTAAAGGTTAGGGTTTGGGTTAGTATTGCACATAAAACCCATTTGTGAGTAATTTAGGGTTTTTGGGTAAGTTTGGGTCATGAAGACCCAAATGGTGACTAACTTAGGGTTTTGGAAAGGTTGAAATGTGTAAATGGGTCTTAAAGACCTAAGCAAATACTAATACACTTATAGTTAATGTTAGTGGGTGTGATTTGGGTTGTGGGGGACCCAAATGGGTGTGTTGACCTAGAAATGGGTCAAATGGGTCTTTGATGACCTAGGTTGTCTTGCATGTATGAAAACAAGTTAACTTTGTGGTTAAAAGGGTGTTAAGACCTTAATTGGCTAGAGTTAGGGTTTTTGGTGAAGTTAACCCATTATTAGGGTTAAAGGTGCAAAATGGGTCGGGATTGTACTTAGGGTCAAAAGACTCTAGATTGTTAAGTGAGTTGCTTGACCGACTTGAGTTGTGAATTGATTATGTGCTAAAATGTAATAGGTACGTTACATTGACGTTGCAAGTTCAGTTATCGTACACGAAGACTTTGAGGTGAGTGGAATAATTATATGCGTATGTATATAATGTATCTATTTGTTGTAGCGTGAAAGGTGTAGTGTCGAGGTGTTAAGACACCACGTTTCACGTGAAGAGTGTAGCATCGAGGTGTTAAGATGCCACTCGGGTGTAGCATCGAGGTGTTAAGATGCCACCTAGGAGTGTAGTGTCGAGGTGTTAAGACACCACTCCGTAAAATAATGAGTGTTGCATCGAGGTGTTAAGATGCCACTCGGGGTGATGTGCCGAGGTGTTAAGGTGCCACCCTAGGGGTTAGTGGTGCGAGGTGTTAAGTGCCCTAACGGATGTTATGAACATCGATGGCGTTTTCGCGAGCGCCGTTCCCTTGTACTATTGGTCGACCATGGTTATTTGTGTTGTAAGCATATTATATTATTCGAGTTACATTTATATGCGGATGTTATGCTAGCTTGGGGGTATTGGTGAATTATAGCTTGTTATTGCGAGGATGAGCTAATGTTGTTTGCTAGCATGTTTGCGGTTGTGTAAGTGTATGCAAGTAGGTATAATTATATATGTATTCGTATAATTATTGCATTCACTAAGCTTTGCTTACCCTCTCGTTGTTTATTTTTTTTATAGGCTCGGGCGTTGACAAGGGTAAGAGCGTTCAATTGGATTAGTGATCTCCCGCTTGTTTTGTTAGGGGATGCTTTTGGGTGTTAGCTTTTGGAGTTCGATCGAGATTGGGTAGTTTAACCCCAAACACCATGCTCTAGTGTCGTTTGGAACTTAAACTTATATTTGGTCGAAACTTTTATTTTAGAACGAAACTCGTAAAAGGGGCGATGTGGACCCGTTGATGTAAAACTTGATTTGATGATGAAAATCTCTTAGTTTCACCTATATTGACTTGTGGTAAAAAGGTTTCCGTTTGAAAGTGTCGGGAATCGGGTTTTCCGCTCGGGTGAGTTGGACCCGTGATCAGTGGCTGGAAGGCCATTGGGACGCCGTCCCAATTGCCTGGACGCCGTCCCAGTTGTTTGAGCTGGACGCCGTCCCAAAACTCTGGACGCCGTCCCACCCTTCTGAGCTGGACGCCGTCCAGGATTCTGGACGCCGTCCAGATGCACTGCCTTAAAATTTTTTTTTTGTACGCGTTTTTGGGTTTATGAAGTCGGGTTGTTACACCTAATGAGATACTTACTTATCATAATATCATGTTAACTATATATATAATCATATGTATGTCATCATATAGTTTTTACAAGTTTTAACGTTCGTGAATCACCGGTCAACTTGGGTGGTCAATTGTCTATATGAAACCTATTTAAATTAATCAAGTCTTAACAAGTTTAATTGCTTAACATGTTGGAAACACTTAATCATGTAAATAATAATTTCATTTAATATATATAAACATGGAAAAGTTCGGGTCACTACACCCAAGTCATAGGGTACATTAGTGAGTCTAGACTACAACCGGCATATAGACTGGAAGTAGGAATTACTTGACTACTTGTGCATTTATACTTGAACTCTTCTATTCATATCTAACTCTTATTCCATCCTAATCTCACGTTGTTGATTTGATTGACACGCCATCTTGACTTTATGAGGTAATGTTAAATGCACATGTGAATTAGGAAAATATAATTGCCGGGATTATATTATGGAGATTCATGTGGACATTCCGACATTACTACATAGATTATCGAGGGCGGGTCAAGGAAAATTTTCTCTCTATCTTTATTCCATATCACGATTAGTATTATTGAGAATACTAATCAACGATATTCTTGTGTCTTGAAGGAACAATGCCTCCTCGCCGCGGCCCACGTAATGAGACTTCCGAACAAGCTCTTCAACGCATGATAGCCACCGCCGTAGATGCGGCTATGGTCGGTCACTCCTCCAACAACAATAACAACAACAACAATCATGGGCTGGTAATTCAAACGAGGGATGCTCCTACAAAGCTTTCATGGGGTGCAAACCTCACACTTTCGATGGGTCCAGAGGACCGGTTGCTCTCACTCGATGGTTTGAGCAAACGGAAGCCGTTTTTAGCATAAGCGATTGCCGGGACCGATTGCATAAATGTTTGGTTAAGTTTAACTAAAAGTCAAACTCAGTCAAGTCAAAGTCAATGAAAAAGTCAACACATTCGGGTCGGGTCCCGAACTATTTTTCTGAGGTTTTTATTCATATATAAGCATGTTAGAACAAGTTACATGTGAATCGGAGGTGCGTAGCATAGCAAACATTTTTCGAATTTTGACCATGTAGGTCAGAACCTGGACACGCCTTATGTCGCGCCACGACAAAGGCTGGCCGCGCCGTGGCATTACACGCGAGCTGATACCTGGCCAGTTTTAGTTTTCTAAGTCTCAACCCAAAACCTTTTTATGCATAAAACACAAACCGCAAACACTTAGAACTCGCATCTTATATCATTGGAAAGCTCTTTTGACAAGGAATACAACTAACTACTTTTCACCAAGCAAAAACATCAATTACAAAAACCGAAATCTCGTCAAGTGATCATTATAGGGTTATTTTCAAAGTTTCAAGTTCATCAAATGCATTTTAAGTTTCGGGAATCCAATTCACACATATGATATGCCGTTTTGAAGGTAATGAAACATACATTACAACTAAACACTTACTAATAACATTTCATGGAATTCGAAACATCAAAAGCTCATTTTAAGTCTATCAAACCCTAACCAAAATCCACCAAAATCAATATTCATGTTTTTGAAGTTTTCTTAATCAACCTACGCATCAAAACGAAGCTAGTGATACTAGTAACACAATTAAAACCTGAACTTTAACAATTTAACAACATTAACTCATCCAAAATCAAAGATTAAGCAAACCCATTTCAAATGTTCAAACTAGTTACTCAAAATAACAAATCGAGCAAACAAAACATATATTCATGTTATACACGAGCCATAGACACTAACTAACACCATTTCAAGTATATAAAATGAATTTAAAGAAAATCTAGAGTTTTAGAAATGTTACCCAAATGTGAAGAAATTGGTACCAAAATGTAGAGGATGAAGAGAGGATCACGAAAATGTAATTTGTTTTGATGTTAGCCTCTTGATTCGGATTTGGATGATGATTTAGTGAAATGGGTGTTTTGAGTTCAAAGATGAAAGAGAGAAAAAGAAGGTAGAAGGAGAAGTGAAAATGAATGGATGAGGGTGGTGGGAGGTGGTTGACTTAGTCAACCACTAGTCACCTTTTTGGTTAAATGGCAAAACTAGTCCCTCGAGTTTGTAGTCGGGTGCGAGAATTAACAGAACAAATATTTTAAAAACGCTCGAGTAAACGAGTGATGTTATAATTAAGTAACGGGAATATTATGAACGTTAGTCATCGGAAACTATGAATTTAAATAACGAAAGATATTTATTAAAAAAATACAGTGTTAAAAATAAATTTAACGAAAAAACGCGGGATGTTACATTACCTACACCTTAAAAGAAATTTCGTCCCGAAATTTAGTTGGAAGTAGTAGTTGTTGTTTCTTCTTCGAAACCTTGCGTTGCAAATTCTACGAATAAGTGATGGTACTTCCTTGGGCATTTCAACGAACTTTGACAGTCGGGATTTTTACATTGGTTTAAAGTTTGGTTTCACGATTTACAGTTTCAACCGGTCCTCCTAGGAAGTGAAGTTTATCGTTGATAGTAAGTACATCGAAGAGGATAACAAGTTCTTGTTTCGCAAGACACGCCCTTAAGTTTGATACACAAAATGTAGGATGAACGGAATTTGTTTGAGTCAGAAGTTTGAAGCGGTAAGCAACGGGTACAAAACGCTCCAAGATTTTAAAAGGATCAAAATATCGCGAATTTAGCTTTCTACGTTTTCGACACGGATTACACCTTTTCAAGGCGCGACTTTTAACGTTACGCGGTTTCCCACATAGAATTCGAAAGGTTTACGTCTAACATTGGCATAGCTCCTTTGGCGACTACGGGCCGTCTCGAGCCTTTCTCGGATTGGAACGATCTTAACGGTTACTCCATGAATGAGTCCGGGTTCGGTGACTTGATTATCATTTACTTGGTTCTACAAAAGGAGAATGACGTTTCTGGTCATATAAGATTTCAAAAGGTGTGACGTTAAGACTTGAATGATAACCATCGTTGTAGGAGAATTTGGTTAAAGGCAAAAACTTTTCTCAAGTAAATTTGAAGTTGATAACGCAAACTCGTATTATGGTTTCCAAGGTTTGATTCGTATGTTTGCTTGGTCTGTCGGTTTGTGGATGATACACGGTACTCATGTTTAAACGTGGTCCCGAGGCTTTTTGTAAGTTTCGAAGTGAAACGAGCATCTCGATCTGAAACGAGGTACATTCCTTTAAGGTATATTTGAAAGAGTTTGTTAGGAGGTGAAAACGTTTGTTGGAACAAGTTTATGTTTCTCAAGAATTTCGCACTGCGGAAGATTTATTGGTTTCTAAAAACGTTCGTTAGGACTATTCACCCTCGTGGCGAATGCTAGTATAGTGTGAAGAGTCTCTCTCTCCATTGAGAATTTAGATACAAGGTTTCTTTATACGAAAGTACGAGTGTAATGCGGAAGAAGTTTCCGCCTCGATATGAGCATAACAAGCATATTGTAGTTCGTCGATAAAACTGTAAGAAAACGAGATAGTATACACGTGTAACATATGTTTGGAGTCGAAAGAATTTGTCATTCATTCGGAAGCATAAATATGGTTCGACAATAATCGAAGGTGTGTCCTTGGTATGGTTGTTATCAATATTCTCGGAGTTTTTGGATACCTAACAAGAAAGATGAAGTCATGTACATGGCACATGGTGGTGATTAGGTTGATCGAGTCCAACCACCATCACGTGTCATTAGAACTTTGGTGTGAATTACCGTAATATAACCACGTTGATCGAGTGTCGTTATATTACGCTAACTCATACCTCCATTCCCACATCACTCCATAGATTCGAGTTTGTGTAACCGTGAAGATCTAAAATGAACAAAGTGTAACGGCATCTCTAACGTGACTCGTATTGAATCGAAAGAATTAGTGCAACTCTAAAGAAGCGTTCCCCAAGGGAAGTGTATAAATGATTGTTCACGTCAATGAGGTTCAAGTCAAACAATAATGTCTTTAGGCGCGAAAAGAGTAACGAATCATGATAACGAGTAGTACGCAATCGTAGTGATAAGTAGTGACGACGATACTCACCTAGAGTAGTGATGGCAGTAACAAGAAGTGGTAGATAGTAAGGTACACCGGTGTGACACCGATAGTAAATTGAAACGGTGGCGAATAACAATCTGGGAGACAGAGTTCCCGAACAAGTGTGACTATTGAAGTCGTTGTCATCCTTACGCGCATGAATCTCGAATTTACGTGTGTTATCAGGAAGTGGCAGAATACGGATTCGTATGATGAAAGTTTGGTACCATTATGGAGTTCACCTAAGAAAGATTCAAGTATATATGCACAAGTAGTCAAGTAAGTGCTATCTATAGCAAATCCAAGTCAGGATGAAATGATTAACTAACCGGTTGTAGTCTAGATTCACTAATGCATCCTAACGACTCTGTCAGACACACTAATGCACATCCTAGTTCCCTACAACCAACGCTTTGATACCATCTGTAGCGACCCGACAAAATCGTCATTGACGGCGCCGCTAACTTAGGTCCCGTTACGTGGTCGTAGTCCCTATATGAGACTAGTTTTACCAAAATTATGTCGCGTCCTTTTGAAACGTATCATGCTTGCAAAGATTAGTTTACAAAACCATTCGACAACAATTTCAAGTTTGCAAAAGTATAAATTATAAATGAGATAACTTGCGACATAATTAGTTTAAAATCACGATTGCTATAAATAGCGTAAGTCTATAGACAAAAGTTTGAATCCAAAGGTGCTATCACTAGCGTATGTATGTATGTATGTATGTATGTATGCTTGACTCCAAGCAAGTATGAGTGTATGCGGAAGCATGTAAAAAATAGCCAAGTATGAACCTGAGAAACATATAGAAAACTGTCAACAAAAAACGTTGGTGAAATCATAGGTATTTTAGTAAACGTTGTATTTGAACCACAAGATTTAGTATAAGATGATTATCAAAATCATTTGCATTCCAAAGTTGTTGTTTGTATCCCGGGCACCCAATTATCAAACTTAACTGTTTTGCACCCTTTGCGTAGTGTTAGAACATACACTAGACCCGAAAATATATTTCATCCTCTAACGGTAGCAAACCGTCCGAATGAGGCTCGTCAAGCCCATGTGATCACATAATATAAGTTCACGTTTACACCCTGCAAGTGTAACTAATGATAATTGAATTGAGGCTTTTTGTTCAAACCCGTACGTGGAATGTTCGTTTCCGTACTTGTATTCAAAGTGTAAAAGTATGTAGTATAAAACCGTATATGTTTCTCATCCCATGATTTAAAAGTATAAAACTTGTTGAAAGATGGGACTATGATCTCACCTCGAGTGCACGAGTATAAAAGTACTTCACAAAGTAAACGTGTGCATGATTGTTGCTTAGCCTTGACCTAAACAAGTAAGTTGTATCAATTAACCGGTTACGACACAAGGTCGGGCGAAATGTGTTCAATTAGTCCTATGGCTCGTTACGACTCGAATAGTGTAGCATGTGAATCACGTTGTCAAGTTTCATCCAAGAATCAAGTATAAAAGAAGATTAGAACGATTGCATAAATGTTTGGTTAAGTTTAACTAAAAGTCAAACTCGGTCAAGTCAAAGTCAACGAAAAAGTTAACACGTTCGGGTCGGGTCCCGAACTATTTTTCTGAGGTTTTTATTCATATATAACCATGTTAGAAAAAGTTACATGTGAATCGGAGGTGCGTAGCATAGCAAACATTTTTCGAATTTTGACTATGTAGGTCAGAATCTGGACACGCCTTATGTTTCGCCGCAACAAAGGCTGGCCGCGCCGCGGCATTACACGCGAGCTAGTACCTGGCCAGTTTCAGTTTTCTAAGTCTCAACCCAAAACCTTTTTATGCATAAAACTCAAACCGCAAACACTTAGAACTCGCATCTTATATCATTGGAAAGCTCTTTTGACAAGGAATATAACTAACTACTTTTCACCAAGCAAAAACATCAATTACAAAAACCAAAATCTCATCAAGTGATCATTATAGGGTTATTTTCAAAGTTTCAAGTTCATCAAATGCATTTTAAGTTTCGGGAATCCAATTCACACATATGATATGCCGTTTTGAAGGTAATGAAACATACATTACAACTAAATACTTACTAATAACATTTCATGGCATTCGAAACATCAAAAGCTCATTTTAAGTCTATCAAACCCTAACCAAAATCCACAAAAATCAATATTCATGCTTTTGAAGTTTTCTTAATCAACCTACGCATCAAAACGAAGCTAGTGATACTAGTAACACAATTAAAACCTGAACTTTAACAATTTAACAACATTAACTCATCCAAAATCAAAGATTAAGCAAACTCATTTCAAATGTTCAAACTAGTTACTCAAAATAACAAATCGAGCAAACAAAACATATATTCATATTATACACGAGCCATAGACACTAACTAACACCATTTCAAGTATATAAAATGAATTTAAAGTAAATCTAGAGTTTTAGAAATGTTACCCAAATGTGAAGAAATTGGTACCAAAATGTAGAGGATGAAGAGAGGATCACGAAAATGTAATTTGTTTTGATGTTTGCCTCTTGATTCGGATTTGGATGATGATTTAGTGAAATGCGTGTTTTGAGTTCAAAGATGAAAGAGAGAAAAAGAAGGTAGAAGGAGAAGTGAAAATGAATGGATGAGGGTGGTGGGAGGTGGTTGACTTAGTCAACCACTAGTCACCTTTTTGGTTAAAGGGCAAAACTAGTCCCTCGAGTTTGTAGTCAGGTGCGAGAATTAACCGAACGAATATTTTAAAAACGCTCGAGTAAACGAGTGATGTTATAATTAAGTAACGGGAATTTTATGAACGTTAGTCATCGAAAACTACGAATTTAAATAACGAAAGATATTTATTAAAAAAAGACAGTGTTAAAAATAAATTTAACGGAAAAACGCGGGATGTTACAAATGTAACATCCCGCATTTTTTCGTTAAATTATTTTAATGCCCGTCTTTTATATATATATATATATATATATATATATATATATATATATATATATATATATATATATATATATATATATATATATATATATATATATATATATATATATATATATATATATATATTATCTTTCGTATCTAGATTCGTATCCTCCATTAGCTAACGTTTTTAATATTTTCGTTATTGGATTATAACATCTTCCGTTTACTCTCGTATATTTCAAAAAAATTCGTTTGGTTAATTCACGCACTCGCATCCGAATTCGAGGGACTAGTTTTGCCACATGACTAAAGAGGTGACTAGTGGTTGACTAGTCAACCACTTCACCACCACTCATTCATTCATTCATCTTTCACTCTTCCTCCTACTTCCATTTTTGCTCTCAACTCACCAAATCACTCAATCATCATCTAATTCGGACCTAGGAAGCTCACAATAAATCCGACTACATATTCGTGATCCTCTCTTCATCCTCTCCAACTTGATATCAATTTCATCTCATTTGGGTAACTTTCCTAAAATACTAGATTCCTTGTTCTTGATGTTTTTAACTTAAAAGTGTGTTAATTAGTGTCTATGGCTCAAGTCTAACATGAATATGTATTTGGTTTGCTCGATTTGTTGTTTTGAGTAACTAGCTTGAATATGAAAAATGGGTGTGTTTAATCTTTGATTTTGGGTAACTAAATGTTAATTGACTGTTAAAGTTCATGTATTAATGTGTTACTAGCATCATTAGCTTCGTTTTGGTATGTAGGTAGATTTAGAAAAACTTCATAAACACAATTGATGAATTCATGATTCTTGGTTAGAGTTTGATGAACTTTAAAATGGATTTTTGATGCATTGAATGCTATGAGATATTGTAGGTAAGTGTTTAGTTGTAATGTATGTTTAATTATCTTCGAAACGGCATATCGTATGTGTAAATTGAATTCCCGAATCACCATTTGCATTTTTGAGCTTGAAAGGTTAAATAATGATCATTCGGCGAGATTTCGGTTATTGAAAATGATGTTTTTGTTTAATGAAATGTGTTAGTTGTATTCCTTGTTAAATTACCTTTTCAACGATATAAGTACGTGTCCTAATTGTTTACGGTTCATAAATTGTGATTGTTTGAAGTTAAATTCGTGCACTAGTCAAAATTCAGCAAACAACATGGAAAACCACAACCTCGCGATCACATGACCTGGACCTCGCGGTCGCGAGGTGCTGCTGACCAAAAACCACTTTGTTTTTCACAGTTTGGTTCCCGCTTAACCGTAACTCCGTTTAACATGAAATTTTGCCAACATTCTTATATATGACTACGTTTTTATGTGGAATGGTCAAAAACCCGACCCTACCCGTTGACTTTGACTTTGACCAAGTTTGACTTTTAGTCAAACTTAACCAAACACTTATGAAATCGTTCTAACATGATTTTATACTTATACGTTGCATGAAACTTGACAATTTGACTCACATGCTATATTAATCGAGTCGTAACGAGCCATAGGACTAATTGAACACTTTGATCGAATTTATCCTTTACCGATATTGATACAACCTATTATTTAGGTCAAGACTAGCTTTCGTTCTTACACACGTTAACTTTGTGAAGTATAATTATTCTCGTGCACTCAAGGTGAGTTCATAGTCCCACTTTTACTCTTTTAAACTTACATTTGGGATGAGAAAACATAAACATTTCATTTTACAAAGTGAACACAAGTACGAAAATAAACATTCTACATACGAGTTAGAACAAAATCCTCAATTCGATTATCATTAGTTACACTTGCCGTGTGTAAGCGAGAACTTATGTTGTATGGCCATATGGGTTTGACAAACCCTCGTTCGGACGGTTCGCTACCGTTCTACGGATGAAATATATTTTCGAGAAACAGTGTATGTTCTAACATTATTGTGATGGGGTTCTTGGTAAGTTAAGCCTTAATAATTGGGTGCTCGTGATATTAACTTTTAGAATGTATTAATATTATTTCAATGTTGCAAATCTTGTGGTTCAACTTACTTACTTACACACTTACTTACTTAAATCTATGATTTCACCAATGTTTTCGTTGACAAATTTCTATATTTTTCTCAGGTCCTTGAACAATATGTGATACATGCTTCCGCTCATTATTTTGATACTTGTATTGGATGTCGAGTATATATGCATACATGGAGCGTCTTTTGACTTTATTTCAAACTGTGTCGCATTGGTTTCATTTGTACTTATAACATTGTAACGTAACTAGTGGTTGAACTATTCGTGTAAACTTTGAAACAATCTTTACGTTTGAAATGAATGCGACATATTTTTGGTCAAACGTTGTTTTAAAGACTTATGACCACGTAACGGGACCTAAGTAGACGGCGCCATCAATGACGATTTTTTCGGGTCGCTACAGTCTTTCTCAATCTTCGAGGACCTCTATATCCTCTTCATGTAAATGAATTCTATGCAAACTTCCAATTCCATGATGATATGAAGATATCATTTACTCTCTATGGCAAAAGCTATTCCTTGACACTTGAAGAATTTGGAAACATCATGGATGTTCCAAGTAACGGAATCAAATTCTTTCTTAACCCAAACTCATTTGATGAGTTTCCGGAATGGTTAGAAAAAGAATGTGTTCTTGAAACACTGAGTGAAGGACCATTCAAATTTGAGTCCATCAACAAGGAGGGTTTCTTAGTGCATCACCTTGCTTCAACATATGATCTATGACAACAGATCATCTCCATAAATGTATATAAAAAGATGAAATACTTTGGAGAATGAATGCAAATGAGGTTACTCTCTTGTGGTGTCTCATACACTCACTTAAGTAAACATTGCATTTCTTATGGCATCAAGAATGCAACAGGCAGCTTAAGAACCCTACTTGAAACTACCTTATGGCCTTCATTTAACTAAACTTTTTGCTCATCTCAAATTAACAACTTCTTATCACTATGTTGCTCAAGTTTTGTCATACCCGATATGTAGAGCATCAACTAGACCATTTGCTAAACCTTCTCTTGATAATTCTCCAAACTTCAGCCTTCTCTCGAGCACAGGACAAAGCAGTATCATCCATGGAAATATTCTGAAAATCGAACGACATCTGAACAGACTTGAAGGAATCATAAGAGACACTCATCGCTACATTCACCGCGAGACATAGGTCCAGGAAATTTGAAGAATGCCTACCTATACCATGCTTTTATGTGCTCTTTGTTGTGCTTTCCATGCATATTATATATGCATCATTATGTTTCGTGCTTTCTTTGAATAAAATCTGTGCTTGTTATGTTTTAATAAATATTTTTCCAACGTGCACAATTTAAGGGGGAACTTTGCTCTAAGGGCGAGTTTAGTTCTAGGGGGAGCTAACCTTTTTGCTTCGACAAAAGGGGAAGAAAGATGGATACTAGTGATTGTTAACACTTGCGTATTTATAGTAAAATGTCCATCATCACTTGTATGTTTGTCATCATCAAAAAGGGGGAGAATGTTGGTTGAATGTTGGTTAATGAACTAAACGACAAACTTAAGTATGATGATTAACTCAAGAACATGTTTTGATGATGACACATACATATGCATAAGTGATGACTGACATCTTAACATAAAGCATGCAATGTCACTAATCCATACTTTATAGTGCAAATGACCAAGTCAAATATAGCTTAAAGAATGAAATTAAAAGTTCAGCTAAATACACGGTCAATGTACGATCAACCGCATAGCCAGCTGCAGAACTCCAAACTGAATTGCAACGCAGTTTTATTAAAACAAGTTGCACGGTCGCCACCATGGTCAACCGTAGTGCAACCGCAGTTTTCTTTGTTACATTTTTTGATCAAATAAAGTTTGACTAGTTCCCGACATCTATAATTCATGAAACCTTTCTCAACATGCTTAGAATAGATGCCCTCTCCATACTCAATTGAGTTTTGGTCATAAAAACACTAATTGTGGTTAATTACGCCTAATGACATCTTAATGACAAATTAACCAAGATTAGGAATAACACATAAGTGTTAATCAACAAATTGTGATCTTAATTCTTATCAAGACATCCTAAGTATGATCATCAAGTACCAACACACTTAAGCCAATGTCACTAGAACAATAATTGCTATTGAAAATGACTTAGTGATTAATTAAGGCTAAATGAGGAACAATGCTCTCAAGTATAACTAGTAATGACTTGTAATCCTAAAATACACTTAGATACATTTAGGATGGTCACCAAGTCCCAACTAGAGATTGCTCTTCCCTTGTACATGTGTTGGACATTAATGTGTGCTTACACCATAATCAAACAATATGTTATATTGCAATTAAACTTGTTAAAAGCTTGAATTATAAGTTGTGCAAGTATCTATATGATTGATCCTAGAATAACTATCTTTTGCTATGTGTGAGTATTACCTGCTACTTGCCAATATGCTTAATACTCAGAAACTTGTCAACTTGATTAATATGTTTGTTATGTGCTTACTAGTTAGGATTCAAGTAACTAACCTACTCCAATAAATTAAGTGTAAAATGGTTCACAATGAAATTATAGTCAATTGTCTATTTGGTCTAGTCTAAGTAACTAAGTGTGATTGCTTATTCAAGAATGACTTAACTTTAATGTCTCTACATACTTCATAATTATCTTATAAAGACATTATTCAATTAATCTCTACCTAAACTCAAATGGAACGTGATTTGCGATTAATTGAAACTAGTAAGTTAATGACATAGTTACTAGTCTTTAGAATTGAACCAAATGCATTAATGTGACTAACTAAGTCTTGACCAAACTGAGATTTCTCAAAATATCAATCAAAACACTTCTCCAAGAATGTTGGGTTTACCACTTTTGAAATGTTAAGTCACTTTCATGCAATAAGACCAAATCTCACACACTTAATGCATATAGTATGTAGTGACCCGAACTTTTCCATGTTTATATATATTAATTGAGATTGATATTTACATGATTAAATGTTTCTAACATGTTAAACAATCAAACTTGTTAAGACTTGATTAATTGAAATATGTTTCATATAGACAATTGACCACCCAAGTTGACCGGTGATTCACGAACGTTAAAACTTGTAAAAACTATATGATGACATATATATGGATATATATATATAGTTAACATGATACTATGATAAGTAAACATATCATTAAGTATATTAACAATGAACTACATATGTAAAAACAAGACTACTAACTTAATGATTTTTAAACGAGACATATATGTAACGATTATCGTTGTAAAGACGTTTAATGTATATATATCATATTAAGAGATATTCATACATGATAATATCATGATAATATAATAATTTAAAATCTCATTTGATATTATAAACATTGGGTTAACAACATTTAACAAGATCGTTAACCTAAAGGTTTCAAAACAACACTTACATGTAACGACTAACGATGACTTAACGAATCAGTTAAAATGTATATACATGTAGTGTTTTAATATGTATTTATACACTTTTGGAAGACTTCAATACACTTATCAAAATACTTCTACTTAACAAAAATGCTTACAATTACATCCTCGTTCAGTTTCATCAACAATTCTACTCATATGCACCCGTATTCGTACTCGTACAATACACAGCTTTTAGATGTATGTACTATTGGTATATACACTCCAATGATCAGCTCTTAGCAGCCCATGTGAGTCACCTAACACATGTGGGAACCATCATTTGGCAACTAGCATGAAATATCTCATAAAATTACAAAAATATGAGTAATCATTCATGACTTATTTACATGAAAACAAAATTACATATCCTTTATATCTAATCCATACACCAACGACCAAAAACACCTACAAACACTTTCATTCTTCAATTTTCTTCATCTAATTGATCTCTCTCAAGTTCTATCTTCAAGTTCTAAGTGTTCTTCATATATTCTACAAGTTCTAGTTACATAAAATCAAGAATACTTTCAAGTTTGCTAGCTCACTTCCAATCTTGTAAGGTGATCATCCAACCTCAAGAAATCTTTGTTTCTTACAGTAGGTTATCATTCTAATACAAGGTAATAATCATATTCAAACTTTGGTTCAATTTCTATAACTATAACAATCTTATTTCAAGTGATGATCTTACTTGAACTTGTTTTCGTGTCATGATTCTGCTTCAAGAACTTCGAGCCATCCAAGGATCCATTGAAGCTAGATTCATTTTTCTCTTTTCCAG
Source organism: Rutidosis leptorrhynchoides (assembly GCF_046630445.1). Classification (NCBI taxonomy): domain Eukaryota; kingdom Viridiplantae; phylum Streptophyta; class Magnoliopsida; order Asterales; family Asteraceae; genus Rutidosis; species Rutidosis leptorrhynchoides. The sequence continues at coordinate 407,432,753 of NC_092343.1, forward strand.
TAGGTTTATCCAAGGAACTCAAGGTAGTAATGATGTTCATAACATCATTCAATTCATACATATAAAGCTATCTTATTCGAAGGTTGAAACTTGTAATCACTAGAACATAGTTTAGTTAATTCTAAACTTGTTCGCAAACAAAAGTTAATCCTTCTAACTTGACTTTTAAAATCAACTAAACACATGTTCTATATCTATATGATATGCTAACTTAATGATTTAAAACCTGGAAACACGAAAAACACCGTAAAACTGGATTTACGCCGTCGTAGTAACACCGCGGGCTGTTTTGGGTTAGTTAATTAAAAACTATGATAAACTTTGATTTAAAAGTTGTTATTCTGAGAAAATGATTGTTATTATGAACATGAAACTATATCCAAAAATTATGGTTAAACTCAAAGTGGAAGTATGTTTTCTAAAATGGTCATCTAGACGTCGTTCTTTCGACTGAAATGACTACCTTTACAAAAACGACTTGTAACTTATTTTTCCGACTATAAACCTATACTTTTTCTGTTTAGATTCATAAAATAGAGTTCAATATGAAACCATAGCAATTTGAATCACTCAAAACGGTTATAAAATGAAGAAGTTATGGGTAAAACAAGATTGGATAATTTTTCTCATTTTAGCTACGTGAAAATTGGTAACAAATCTATTCCAACCATAACTTAATCAACTTGTATTGTATATTATGTAATCTTGAGATACCATAGACACGTATACAATGTTTCGACCTATCATGTCGACACATCTATATATGTTTCGGAACAACCATAGACACTCTATATGTGAATGTTGGAGTTAGCTATACAGGGTTGAGGTTGATTCCAAAATATATATAGTTTGAGTTGTGATCAATACTGAGATACGTATACACTGGGTCGTGGATTGATTCAAGATAATATTTATCGATTTATTTCTGTACATCTAACTGTGGATAACTAGTTGTAGGTTACTAACGAGGACAGCTGACTTAATAAACTTAAAACATCAAAATATATTAAAAGTGTTGTAAATATATTTTGAACATACTTTGATATATATGTATATATTGTTATAGGTTCGTGAATCAACCAGTGGCCAAGTCTTACTTCCCGACGAAGTAAAAATCTGTGAAAGTGAGTTATAGTCCCACTTTTAAAATCTAATATTTTTGGGATGAGAATACATGCAGGTTTTATAAATGATTTACAAAATAGACACAAGTACGTGAAACTACATTCTATGGTTGAATTATCGAAATCGAATATGCCCCTTTTTATTAAGTCTGGTAATCTAAGAATTAGGGAACAGACACCCTAATTGACGCGAATCCTAAAGATAGATCTATTGGGCCTAACAAACCCCATCCAAAGTACCGGATGCTTTAGTACTTCGAAATTTATATCACATCCGAAGGGTGTCCCGGAATGATGGGGATATTCTTATATATGCATCTTGTTAATGTCGGTTACCAGGTGTTCACCATATGAATGATTTTTATCTCAATGTATGGGATGTGTATTGAAATATGAAATCTTGTGGTCTATTATTATGATTTGATATATATAGGTTAAACCTATAACTCACCAACATTTTTGTTGACGTTTTAAGCATGTTTATTCTCAGGTGATTATTAAGAGCTTCCGCTGTCGTATACTTAAATAAGGACGAGATTTGGAGTCCATGCTTGTATGATATTGTGTAAAAACTGCATTCAAGAAACTTATTTTGTTGTAATATATTTGTATTGTAAACCATTATGTAATGGTCGTGTGTAAACAGGATATTTTAGATTATCATTACTTGATAATCTACGTAAAGCTTTTTAAACCTTTATTGATGAAATAAAGGTTATGGTTTGTTTTAAAATGAATGCAGTCTTTGAAAAACGTCTCATATAGAGGTCAAAACCTCGCAACGAAATCAATTAATATGGAACGTTTTTAATCAATAAGAATGGGACATTTCAGTTGGTATCAGAGCGTTGGTCTTAGAGAACCAGAAAATTTGCATTAGTGTGTCTTATCGAGTTTGTTAGGATGCATTAGTGAGTCTGGACTTCGACCGTGTTTTCTTTAAAAATGATTGCTTAACATTTTTGTTGGAAACTATATATTTCTAACATATGAATATTATGTGATATATTAATCTCTTATCGTGTTTGATATTATGTGATAGATGTCTACCTCTAGAACAAGTCCCATTGACTCACCTAATAATAATGAAGAGTCAAATGTAAATTGGAATGATTCGTGGACTGATTCACAAGTTCCAGAAGAGGAACCAGAAGAAGAGTCGGAACCGGAAGAAGAATCGGAACCGGAAGAAGAATCGGAACCGGAAGAAGAATCGGAACCGGAAGAAGAAATAGAACCGGTGGGGGAAATAATAAAACGGTTAAGTAAAAGAGAATCCTCAACCAACCGACCAAGGTTAATTATGGTCAATGGTGTTTCCGCCAAGGAAGCAAAATATTGGGAGGATTACCAATTCTCCGATGAATCGGATTCCGACGAGAATTCCGATGATGTTATAGAAATTACCCCAACTGAATTTAAAAAGGCAAAAGAAAATAATAAGGGAAAGGGCATAAAAATAGAGAAATCTAATTCCAACCCCGATGAACTTTATATGTATTGTCAACCCCCGAAGTCTTTAAGTTGTAACAATGACCCGGGAACCTCTAAACCACCAGGTTTTTCTAAACCAATGTGGATAACGACGGCTCGTATTAGGGGAACATCATATATCCCTAGAAACTTGGCAAAACGAACCAAAACCGAACAAGAAGAAACGAGCGAGTCGGAATAAGATAGTTATATTCGTGTGGTGTAATATATGTAATATAGTGTGCTTATGCTTTATGATATATGTAAAAATTGTTTGTATTAATAAGTATTTTTTTTATGAATCTAACTCTTGTCTATTTTACAGTATAAAAACACAAAATGGATAGACAACCCAATATTTTAAGAGACCTACCCGGAGACATGATTGATGAAATCTTGTCTAGAGTCGGTCAGAATTCCTCGGCACAACTATTTAAGGCGAGATCAGTTTGTAAGACATTCGAAGAACGTTCCAAGAATGCCTTGGTTTATAAAAGGCTTTCGTTCGGAAGATGGGAAATATCACATTGGGAAATCCATAAGTTACGATGTGTTTACTTTGACGCATATATTGCGGGGAACCCAAATGCTATTTTACGCAACGGGTTAAGAAATTATTTTGACTCAGTATATCCGAATATAGGACTTCATGATTTAGAAAAAGCGGCTAACATGCAACATAAAGAAGCATGTTATGCTTACGGGTTAGTAATGTTCGCTTCTCACCAAAGTGAGAACAAGAACATCGGGCTACAACTATTAAACAAAACGTTCCCACAAGTGACGGAGTCGGTAATTGGGGTAAGAAATGAGGTTTTTAGGTTATTACGAGACTGTTGGTCATTACGTAACCCTCGTCCCTTTGATGACGTTACAACATGCTGTCTTATCAACGGCCATAACGGTTATGTTCCACAAGACCAAGGATGGGAAGACCAAGGATGGGAAGTAGTCCTAGTAAAACCAGAATGCATGACTTGTTTCTGGACGTATGAATTACGTGTCTTTATTGCCTTTGCTGAATGACTTGTGTACTAACTAGAATTATCTTCACAACTATCTTGTATCAAAGTTATTGTGTGCTATATTTCATGCTTTATGTAAAATAAGCGGTATTGTAAGTTTGTAAAATATTGTATAAAAGTTTGAACGCGAAATATTATTACAATCAGTTTTTCATATAGAATTGTAGTAGTTGAATTGTATATTAGCTACTAAGTATGAACTTAACGGGTAGGTACTACCCGAATTTAAACTTATAAAACGCTAATATGAAGAAAAAGCTTTTATAAATGAGTTCATATTATGCTACGAAATACTATTAACTACTCTTAATATTCTGTATGATTAACTCGTTCCATTTGACTATTTTGAAGGAAATGGCACCGACTACTCGACACACCGTGAATATGAATGAAGAGGAATTCCGTACTTTTCTAGCTTCAAACATAGCCGCAGTACAGGCTGCGCTACATACCAACAATAACCTTGGATCTGGGAGTACAGGAAATCGTGTAGGATGCACCTACAAAGAATTCACTGCCTGCAAACCTTTGGAATTTGATGGAACCGAAGGACCGATCGGATTGAAACGGTGGACCGAGAAGGTCGAATCGGTGTTTGCCATAAGTAAGTGTACTGAAGAGGACAAAGTGAAGTACGCTACGCATACCTTCACAGGTTCTGCGTTAACATGGTGGAATACCTATCTAGAGCAAGTGGGACAAGATGATGCGTACGCACTACCGTGGTCAGCATTCAAGCACTTGATGAACGAGAAGTACCGTCCCAGAACCGAGGTCAATAAGCTCAAGACAGAACTTAGAGGGTTACGAACCCAAGGATTTGATATTACCACGTACGAAAGACGATTCACAGAATTGTGCCTATTGTGTCCGGGAGCATTCGAAGATGAGGAAGAGAAGATCGACGCATTTGTGAAAGGATTACCGGAAAGAATCCAAGAAGATATAAGTTCACACGAGCCCGCCTCTATACAACAGGCATGTAGAATGGCTCACAAACTAGTAAACCAGATTGAAGAAAGAATTAAAGAACAGACTGCTGAAGAGGCCAATGTGAAGCAAGTCAAAAGAAAGTGGGAGGAAAACGGTGATAAGAATCACCAATACAACAACAACAGCAATTACAACAATAATCGCAACAATTATCCCAACAATCGCAACATCAATCGCAACTACAACAAACGGCCCAACAATAACAACAACAACAACAGCAACAACAACTACAACAATCATCCCAACAACAATAATAACCGCAACAACAACAACAATCAGAAGCAGCTATGCCAAAGGTGTGAAAAGTATCACTCGGGGTTCTGCACCAAATTTTGCAACAAGTGTAAAAAAATAGGTCATAGCGCGGCAAAGTGTGAGGTCTACGGACCAGGGGTTAATAGAACGAAAGGAACAAATGGTGTCGGAACAAGTAATGGCGGAGCAAGTAGTGTCGGAGCAAGTTATGCCAATATAGTTTGTTATAAGTGTGGAAAACCGGGCCACATTATTAGAAATTGCCCGAACCAGGAGAACACGAATGGACAAGGCCGTGGAAGAGTTTTCAATATTAATGCGGCAGAGGCACAGGAAGACCCGGAGCTTGTTACGGGTACGTTTCTTATTGACAATAAATCTGCTTACGTTTTATTTGATTCGGGTGCGGATAGAAGCTATATGAGTAGAGATTTTTGTGCTAAATTAAGTTGTCCATTGTCGCCTTTGGATAGTAAATTTTTACTCGAATTAGCAAATGGTAAATTAATTTCAGCAGATAATATATGTCGGAATCGAGAAATTAAACTGGTTAGCGAAACATTTAAGATTGATTTGATACCAGTAGAGTTAGGGAGTTTTGATGTGATAATCGGTATGGACTGGTTGAAAGAAGTGAAAGCGGAGATCGTTTGTTACAAAAATGCAATTCGCATTATATGAGAAAAAGGAAAACCCTTAATGGTGTACGGAGAAAAGGGCAACACGAAGCTACATCTTATTAGTAATTTGAAGGCACAAAAACTAATAAGAAAAGGTTGCTATGCTGTTCTAGCACACGTCGAGAAAGTACAAACTGAAGAAAAGAGCATCAATGATGTTCCCATTGCAAAAGAATTTCCCGATGTATTTCCGAAAGAATTACCGGGATTACCCCCACATCGATCCGTTGAATTTCAAATAGATCTTGTACCAGGAGCTGCACCAATAGCTCGTGCTCCTTACAGACTCGCACCCAGCGAGATGAAAGAACTGCAAAGCCAATTACAGGAACTTCTAGAGCGTGGTTTCATTCGACCAAGTACATCACCATGGGGAGCTCCTGTTTTGTTTGTCAAGAAGAAAGATGGTACATTCAGGTTGTGTATCGACTACCGAGAGTTGAACAAACTTACCATCAAGAACCGCTACCCACTACCGAGAATCAATGACTTATTTGATCAACTACAAGGCTCGTCTGTTTATTCAAAGATTAACTTACGTTCCGGGTATCATCAAATGCGGGTGAAAGAAGATGATATTCCAAAGACTGCTTTCAGAACACGTTACGGTCATTACGAGTTTATGGTCATGCCGTTTGGTTTAACTAATGCACCAGCTGTGTTCATGGACCTTATGAACCGAGTGTGTGGACCATACCTTGACAAGTTTGTCATTGTTTTCATTGATGACATACTTATTTACTCAAAGAATGACCAAGAACACGGTGAACATTTGAGAAAGGTGTTAGAAGTATTGAGGAAGGAAGAATTGTACGCTAAGTTTTCAAAGTGTGCATTTTGGTTGGAAGAAGTTCAATTCCTCGGTCACATAGTGAACAAAGAAGGTATTAAGGTGGATCCGGCAAAGATAGAAACTGTTAAAAAGTGGGAAACCCCGAAAACTCAGAAACACATACGCCAGTTTTTAGGACTAGCTGGTTACTACAGAAGGTTCATCCAAGACTTTTCCAGAATAGCAAAACCCTTGACTGCATTAACGCATAAAGGGAAGAAATTTGAATGGAATGATGAACAAGAGAAAGCGTTTCAGTTATTGAAGAAAAAGCTAACTACGGCACCTATATTGTCATTGCCTGAAGGGAATGATGATTTTGTGATTTATTGTGACGCATCAAAGCAAGGTCTCGGTTGTGTATTAATGCAACGAACGAAGGTGATTGCTTATGCGTCTAGACAATTGAAGATTCACGAACAAAATTATACGACGCATGATTTGGAATTAGGCGCGGTTGTTTTTGCATTAAAGACTTGGAGGCACTACTTATATGGGGTCAAAAGTATTATATATACCGACCACAAAAGTCTTCAACACATATTTAATCAGAAACAACTGAATATGAGGCAGCGTAGGTGGATTGAATTATTGAATGATTACGACTTTGAGATTCGTTACCACCCGGGGAAGGCAAATGTGGTAGCCGATGCCTTGAGCAGGAAGGACAGAGAACCCATTCGAGTAAAATCTATGAATATAATGATTCATAATAACCTTACTACTCAAATAAAGGAGGCACAACAAGGAGTTTTAAAAGAGGGAAATATAAAGGATGAAATACCCAAAGGATCGGAGAAGCATCTTAATATTCAGGAAGACGGAACCCGGTATAGGGCTGAAAGGATTTGGGTACCAAAATTTGGAGATATGAGAGAAATGGTACTTAGAGAAGCTCATAAAACCAGATACTCAATACATCCTGGAACGGGAAAGATGTACAAGGATCTCAAGAAACATTTTTGGTGGCCGGGTATGAAAGCCGATGTTGCTAAATACGTAGGAGAATGTTTGACGTGTTCTAAGGTTAATGCTGAGTATCAGAAACCATCAGGTCTACTTCAACAACCCGAAATCCCAGAATGGAAATGGGAAAACATTACCATGGATTTCATCACTAAATTGCCAAGGACTGCAAGTGGTTTTGATACTATTTGGGTAATAGTTGATCGTCTCACCAAATCAACACACTTCCTGCCAATAAGAGAAGATGACAAGATGGAGAAGTTAGCACGACTGTATTTGAAGGAAGTCATATCCAGACATGGAATACCAATCTCTATTATCTCTGATAGGGATGGCAGATTTATTTCAAGATTCTGGCAGACATTACAGCAAGCATTAGGAACTCGTCTAGACATGAGTACTGCCTATCATCCACAAACTGATGGGCAGAGCGAAAGGACGATACAAACGCTTGAAGACATTCTACGAGCATGTGTTATTGATTTCGTAAACAGTTGGGATCGACATCTACCGTTAGCAGAATTTTCCTACAACAACAGCTACCATTCAAGCATTGAGATGGCGCCGTTTGAAGCACTTTATGGTAGAAAGTGCAGGTCTCCGATTTGTTGGAGTGAAGTGGGGGATAGACAGATTACGGGTCCAGAGATTATACAAGAAACTACCGAGAAGATCATCCAAATTCAACAACGGTTGAAAACCGCCCAAAGTCGACAAAAGAGCTACGCTGACATTAAAAGAAAAGATATAGAATTTGAAATTGGAGAGATGGTCATGCTTAAAGTTGCACCTTGGAAAGGCGTTGTTCGATTTGGTAAACGAGGGAAATTAAATCCAAGGTATATTGGACCATTCAAGATTATTGATCGTGTCGGACCAGTAGCTTACCGACTTGAGTTACCTCAACAACTCGCGGCTGTACATAACACTTTCCACGTCTCGAATTTGAAGAAATGTTTTGCTAAAGAAGATCTCACTATTCCGTTAGATGAAATCCAAATCAACGAAAAACTTCAATTCATCGAAGAACCCGTCGAAATAATGGATCGTGAGGTTAAAAGACTTAAGCAAAACAAGATACCAATTGTTAAGGTTCGATGGAATGCTCGTAGAGGACCTGAGTTCACCTGGGAGCGTGAAGATCAGATGAAGAAGAAATACCCGCATCTATTTCCAGAAGATTCGTCAACACCTTCAACAGCTTAAAATTTCGGGACGAAATTTATTTAACGGGTAGGTACTGTAGTGACCCGAACTTTTCCATGTTTATATATATTAATTGAGATTGATATTTACATGATTAAATGTTTCCAACATGTTAAACAATCAAACTTGTTAAGACTTGATTAATTGAAATATGTTTCATATAGACAATTGACCACCCAAGTTGACCGGTGATTCACGAACGTTAAAACTTGTAAAAACTATATGATGACATATATATGGATATATATATAGTTAACATGATACTATGATAAGTAAACATATCATTAAGTATATTAACAATGAACTACATATGTAAAAACAAGACTACTAACTTAATGATTTTTAAACGAGACATATATGTAACGATTATCGTTGTAAAGACGTTTAATGTATATATATCATATTAAGAGATATTCATACATGATAATATCATGATAATATAATAATTTAAAATCTCATTTGATATTATAAACATTGGGTTAACAACATTTAACAAGATCGTTAACCTAAAGGTTTCAAAACAACACTTACATGTAACGACTAACGATGACTTAACGAATCAGTTAAAATGTATATACATGTAGTGTTTTAATATGTATTTATACACTTTTGGAAGACTTCAATACACTTATCAAAATACTTCTACTTAACAAAAATGCTTACAATTACATCCTCGTTCAGTTTCATCAACAATTCTACTCGTATGCACCCGTATTCGTACTCGTACAATACACAGCTTTTAGATGTATGTACTATTGGTATATACACTCCAATGATCAGCTCTTAGCAGCCCATGTGAGTCACCTAACACATGTGGGAACCATCATGTAACATCCCGCATTTTTCCGTTAAATTATTTTAACGCCCGTCTTTTTCTTTTTAAATAATACCCTTAATATCTGGATTCGTATCCTTTGTTAAGTTACATTTTAAATATTCTCGTTATCGGATTTTAATATCTCCCGTACTCCCGTGAAATTTAAAATAATTCGTTCGGTTAATTCCCGCACCCGATTCATAGTTGAGGGACCAAACTTGCCAAGGGTTCAAACCTTTGACTAGGTCAAAGGGTCAAACCCCTTTCACCCATTCATTTCCACCTCCATCTCTCTCTCTTTCTCTCTAGCAAGAACACACACTCAAAAACCAAATCCATTCATTCATCATCTAAATCCGGATTAGGGAGCTAGCAACCAAATAAATTACATATTCGTGATCCTCTCTTCATCCTCTTCGTTTTGGTACCAACTTCATCTCATTTGGGTAACTTTCTAAAATCACTAGATTTTGTGTTCTTGATGTTTTTAACTTATAAAAGTGTTAATTAGTGTCTATGGCTCAAGTCTAACATGAATATATAATTTGTATGCTCGATCTCGTTGTTTTAGTGTAACTAGCATGAACTTGAATTTTGGTGTGTTGTTCTTGAATTTTGGATGATCATATGTTGTTAGATGTTAAAAGTTCATGTTCTAATTGTGTTCCTAGTATCATTAGCTTCGTTTTGATGTATAGGTTAATTAAGGAAATTCCAAGAACATGATTAGTGATTTTGTGAACTTGGATTAGGGTTTGATAAGCTTTAGATGAACTTTTGATACATCAAATGTTATGAAATATTATAGATAAGAATTTTGTTGCAATGTGTGTATGATTACCTTCGAAACGGCATATCATACATGTAAATTGGTTGCCCGAATCATGAAATGCATATTTGGAACTTGAACCTTGATTATGGACGTTTAAATGCGGTTTTGGGCTGTGTAAGTGTTGAATTGCTTGATGAAATGTGTCTAGGTGTTTTCCTCGTCAAATTACCTTTCCGGTGATATAAAATACATGTTCTAATTGTTTGCGATTTGTAATTTGGGTTGGTTTGATTGTTGGTTCGTGCACTTAGAGTTGCAGCAAACAGGGTCTGGAAACAAACCAGGACGCCGTCCAGAAAAGCAGGACGCCGTCCCAAACTTAAAAGAGGGACGCCGTCTAGCTCTCTGGGACGCCGTCCCAAACTTAAAAGAGGGACGCCGTCTAGCTCTAAGGGACGCCGTCCCAACCTTAAAAGAGGGACGCCGTCTAGCTTCTCAGGACGCCGTCCCATTGTGCTAAAACTGGCTGTTCACTTGGTCATTTGACATGAAAATGTTTGCTATGCTACGGACCTCCGATTAACATAAAACTTGGCCAACATACTCATATATGATTATATAACTTAGAAAAATTGTCGGATACCCGACCCGACCCCGTTGACTTTGACTTTGACCAAGTTTGACTTTTAATCAAACTTAACCAAATAATTGTGCAATCGTTCTAACATGCTTTTATACTTGTATCTTGCATGAAACATGACAACTTGATTCACATGCTACATTATTGAGTCGTAACGAGCCATAGGACTAATTGAACATCTTTGACCTATCGTGTTTACCGTTATTGATACAAACCTATTGTTTAGGTCAAGACTAGCTTTGTCCTTGCATGCGTTTACTTGTTGAAGTACTTTTACACTCTTGCAATCAAAGGTGAGATCATAGTCCCACTTTTTACTCTTTTGAACTTACTTTTGGGATGAGAAAACATAAACGATTCTTTTGAACTAAGTGAACACAAGAACGGGAAAACAAACATTCTACATACGAGTTTAGAACGAAAATCCTCAATCCGATTATCATTAGTTACATCAGATGGTGTAAGCGAGAACTTATGTTATATGGCCATATGGGTTTGACAAACCCTCATTCAAACGGTTCGCTACCGTTTACGAATGAAATATATTTTCGGGAACAGTGTTGTTCTAGCACTAATTGATGGGGTATTCAACGGACGGAACGTTAAGCTTTGATAATTGGGTGCTCGTGAATATTAACTTTTAGAATGTACTATGACTTTATCATTATTGCAACTCTTGTGGTTCAGCTTGCTTTTACTCTTTTACTTATTTAAACCTATGATTTCACCAACGTTTTCGTTGACAGATTCTCTATGTTTTTCTCAGGTCCTTGAACTTAGGTGATATATGCTTCCGCTCATTATTTGATACTTTGCATTGGATGTCGAGTATACGTGCATTTCATGGAGCATCTTTTGACTTTACTTTAAACCGTGTCGCCTAGATTTCATTCGTATTATAACGTTGTAACTTAACTATTGGTTGAACAATTCTTGCAAACTTTGAAACAATCTTTATTTTGAATTGAAGGCGACATAATTTGGTCAAAAGTTATCTAAAAGACTTATAATCAGGTAATGGGACCCACGTAGCCGACGCCGTCACTTGACGATTTGTCGGGGTCGCTACAAGTGGTATCAGAGCTTTGGTTGTAGGGATTTAGAGTTCATTTGTGTCCACCCCGAGTCATAGGGTACATAGGTGAATCTAGACTACAACCGGCATATAGACTGAAGTAGGAATTACTTGACTATTTGTGCATTTATACTCGAACTCTTCTATCATATCTAACTCGTATTCGATCTTGACCTTACGTTAATAAATTTTGTTGATGCGCCACCTTGACTTTATGAAGTAATGTTAAATGCACATGAGAATCAGGGTAATATAATTTCCGGGATTATATTACGGTGATTCACATGGACGTTCCGACATTATGACGTAAAGAATTTAAGGCGAGTCAAGGAAAATTTTCTCTCTATCCTTATTCCATACTGTGGTTGGTATTGTTGAAAATACTAACCAACGATATTCTTGTGTCATGAAGGAACAATGGCTCACCAAGGTCAACACAACACTCCTCTCGAAACTCTTGAACAAGCTCTTCAACGAATGATAACCACCGCCATGGGTACGGCCGTGGCCGATCACTTTTCTAACAACAACAATCATGGAGCCAGTAATTCAAGCGAAGGTTGCTCCTACAAGAACTTCATGAAGTACAACCCTCCCACTTTCGATGGAACCGGAGGACCGGTTACTCTCACCCGATGGTTTGAACAAATAGAGACCGTTTTTAACACAAGCGGCTGTCGAGACCAAGATAAGGTCAAGTTTTCCACCCTCACTTTCACCGGCATTGCTCTCTCGTGGTGGAACAAGTACGTACAATCAGTGGGTATCGATGAAGCCCTTACACTCTCTTGGGCCGAATTAAGAGAAAGAATGATCACCGAATACTTCCTGCGCGACGAGACTCGAAGGCTCGAGCAAGGGCTAAGGAATTTGAAAACGGTCGGGAATGACCTCGGAGCTTATAATCAACGGTTTACCGAACTAGTCTCAATGTGTCCGAATCTCATGGCTCCCGAATCACTAAGAGTCGAACTTTACATGGATGGCCTCCCTAAGGGCATCCAACACGGGGTAATGGCATCCCAACGCACTAACCTACAAGAAGCTTTAACAAAGGCCCACCAAACTTTAGAAACGGTGAATGAAATGGAAGCACCGGCACCAATGGTCGAGAACCACCCGAGTAACAACAAAAGGAAATGGGAAGCCTCGCAACCAAGCAACCACAACAATAATAACATCTCCAAGAAACCTTTCACCCTCGGCCGCAAGAAGGGGTACGCCGGAAATCTACCTTATTGTAACAAGTGTCGCAAACATCATTTTGGTGAGTGTGGCAAACCATATTGCATCAAGTGTCACCGAAGTGGCCATGTGGCCCATGCCTGTAAGAGTACCGCTACCGTCGCTCGAAAGGAGCCCAATGCGCCCACGACGGGTGTTTGCTTTGAATGTGGCCAACCGGGTCATTTTAGGAGTGCATGCCCAAATAAGAAAATCAACCCCAACGCACGCCGTTGAACTTTCAACATCAACGCCTAGGATGCCCGAGACGACGATGGACTAGTCACGGGTACGTTTCTTCACAACAAACCGTATATTTCATACTTATTCGATTCGATTACCGTTAGACGTTTTACAACCGAGACTTTGACCTGTACTCTTTACATTTCACCTTTTTCCCTAGATACTACTTAGACGATTTAAGTGACTAACGGAAAAATATTGTGTGCCTATAAATTTTATCGGAGGATATGCGTTAAGAAATTGGACTCGGCACCTATAGAACTAAGGAACTCAAAACCTATTCATTAAGGAGAAATTGCTTCCCTACAATTTTGTGTAGATTATTGTGAACTAAGAAATTTTCGGTTGAAACCGATACCCTCTCCCTCGCATCCATGACCTCATGATTAATTGCATGAATCCCGTATGTTCCAAATCGACCTCCGTTCCGGTTATCATCAATTGGGGGTTAAGGGAGACGATGTCTCCTAAGCCATTTCCGAACTCACAACGTTAGTTGTAAATCTCTCTTAGTACCGTTTGATTTATTTAGGACTCCGTCCGTATTCATGAACCTCCTAAACCACGTATGCAACTTATCTAGGCAAATCTGTTATCGTATTTATAGATGACATCTTAACTTATTTAAGTAAAGAAGGAAAACGAACAACATCACCATCTTACGCTCGAACTTTTGAGAAAAGAGCAACTTTATACCAAATTCTCCGAGTGAGAATTTCTGTTGAACGAAGTCTAATTTTCTAGACCATGATGTTAATGGTCAAGGCATTACAATCAATCTCGAAATCAAGCCACATGTAATCAGGAAACTCTCCCAACTCAGACTTGTATTCGTAAAATCTTAGATCTCGTCTATTGTTACCGAAGATTCATTTCCGACTTTTCTCGTGTCACACGACTTTTAAACTCGTTAACTCACTAAGGAAAACTCTAAACCTCTCCGTGTTCGAACCTTGAGCGTGATTCTTCACACCAACATTTCTAGTTAAAATCGTATAGCAACAGATGGAACTCAAACATGGAAATATTTCTACTTGAACGCCGAAAGGCATACTCTCTCGACTCAAAAATCAACATAACTAAAATTCGTTATTTTACACGAAGAATTCGAATACTAAATTGTGGATCCGATCAATCTTCTCGTCATCACGTACCACACTACATACCTCTGTTATTTCACCGTCACCGTCTGATATTACTGGAATGTAAGATAGCACACAATCTAACGATACTTCACTCTTCTTTGACTTAACGCCCTTGTGTTTCTGATAATCGGTCAACTATTATTCAACCCCGAACTATACAACTACGTGTACTACCTCGTTTCTCTTTCAGACTTCAACTATTGACAACTAGAGGCACGTTATGGCAACCTCGAGATGTAAACTCATCCTATTCTAAGTCCTCATTTCACTACTATCTTTACCGTTCGCATTTCCGTTTAAAGAAACTCCTTGTAACATTTCTCCATGGATAGAGAAACTCCTCACATTACATTAGTATTCGCCACGAGGGTGAATAGTTCTAACGAACATTTTTTTGTGAACCCTAACTGACTTGTTCAAACATATCTTAAGAGATTCTATTCCAACACGGTGTATCCTTGTCAATTATCCCGTATCGAAATACTCGTTTCACTTCTAGTTTTACAAGAAACCTTGGAGACCGCTTAGACATGAGTACCGCGTACCACCCACAAACAGACGAACCAAACAAACGTACGTTTCACATCTTGGAAAGACATGTCACAAACTCGTATTGTCACCTTTAGTAGATCACTCGTACAACAGTAGTTACCACTCGTGTGTTCACCCGCACTTTCCGAAACCCTATATGACCGCTAAGGTCATACCCCTGTTCATTTAACCAAAGCAAATCACCGAATCTGAACTCCATCAAGAAACAACATTTAAGATCGTTCACTCAAGACGACCCGTAATCGCCAAAGGGGCTATACCGATATTCGACGTAAACCTCTCGAATCCCAAGTTAGTAACAGTGTAATATTGAGAACCCGCACCTTGGAAGGGTGTAATCCGTTTCGGGAATCAGGGAAAGTTAAACCCGCGACATATTAACCCTTTTGAAACCTTGGGGCGTATTGGAACCGCTCCCTACCGTTTAGAACTCCCGACTCAATTAAGTTTCCGTTTACCCTACATTTCGTGTGACAAACTTAGAAACGTGTCCTGCGGAACAGGAACGTGCAATCCTGCTGGATACATCAACTATCAATGACAAACTTCTCTTCATAGGAAAACCAGTTGAAACCGGGGATCGTAAAAACCGAACCTTAATGCAACGTAAAACCCTGACAATCCAAATTCATGAGAACACTCAAGGACGTACCTTCACTTATTCATAGCATTGACATCTCCGGTCTCGAGTGAGAGGCATCGATTATTACTTCCAACTAAATTTCGGGACGAAATTTCTTTTGAGGTGTGGATAATGTAACATCCCGCATTTTTCCGTTAAATTATTTTAACGCCCGTCTTTTTCTTTTTAAATAATACCCTTAATATCTGGATTCGTATCCTTTGTTAAGTAACATTTTAAATATTCTCGTTATCGGATTTTAATATCTCCCGTACTCCCGTGAAATTTAAAATAATTCGTTCGGTTAATTCCCGCACCCGATTCATAGTTGAGGGACCAAACTTGCCAAGGGTTCAAACCTTTGACTAGGTCAAAGGGTCAAACCCCTTTCACCCATTCATTTCCACCTCCATCTCTCTCTTTCTCTCTAGCAAGAACACACACTCAAAAACCAAATCCATTCATTCATCATCTAAATCCGGATTAGGGAGCTAGCAACCAAATAAATTACATATTCGTGATCCTCTCTTCATCCTCTTCGTTTTGGTACCAACTTCATCTCATTTGGGTAACTTTCTAAAATCACTAGATTTTGTGTTCTTGATGTTTTTAACTTATAAAAGTGTTAATTAGTGTCTATGGCTCAAGTCTAACATGAATATATAATTTGTATGCTCGATCTCGTTGTTTTAGTGTAACTAGCATGAACTTGAATTTTGGTGTGTTGTTCTTGAATTTTGGATGATCATATGTTGTTAGATGTTAAAAGTTCATGTTCTAATTGTGTTCCTAGTATCATTAGCTTCGTTTTGATGTATAGGTTAATTAAGGAAATTCCAAGAACATGATTAGTGATTTTGTGAACTTGGATTAGGGTTTGATAAGCTTTAGATGAACTTTTGATACATCAAATGTTATGAAATATTATAGATAAGAATTTTGTTGCAATGTGTGTATGATTACCTTCGAAACGGCATATCATACATGTAAATTGGTTGCCCGAATCATGAAATGCATATTTGGAACTTGAACCTTGATTATGGACGTTTAAATGCGGTTTTGGGCTGTGTAAGTGTTGAATTGCTTGATGAAATGTGTCTAGGTGTTTTCCTCGTCAAATTACCTTTCCGGTGATATAAAATACATGTTCTAATTGTTTGCGATTTGTAATTTGGGTTGGTTTGATTGTTGGTTCGTGCACTTAGAGTTGCAGCAAACAGGGTCTGGAAACAAACCAGGACGCCGTCCAGAAAAGCAGGACGCCGTCCCAAACTTAAAAGAGGGACGCCGTCTAGCTCTCTGGGACGCCGTCCCAAACTTAAAAGAGGGACGCCGTCTAGCTCTAAGGGACGCCGTCCCAACCTTAAAAGAGGGACGCCGTCTAGCTTCTCAGGACGCCGTCCCATTGTGCTAAAACTGGCTGTTCACTTGGTCATTTGACATGAAAATGTTTGCTATGCTACGGACCTCCGATTAACATAAAACTTGGCCAACATACTCATATATGATTATATAACTTAGAAAAATTGTCGGATACCCGACCCGACCCCGTTGACTTTGACTTTGACCAAGTTTGACTTTTAATCAAACTTAACCAAATAATTGTGCAATCGTTCTAACATGCTTTTATACTTGTATCTTGCATGAAACATGACAACTTGATTCACATGCTACATTATTGAGTCGTAACGAGCCATAGGACTAATTGAACATCTTTGACCTATCGTGTTTACCGTTATTGATACAAACCTATTGTTTAGGTCAAGACTAGCTTTGTCCTTGCACGCGTTTACTTGTTGAAGTACTTTTACACTCTTGCAATCAAAGGTGAGATCATAGTCCCACTTTTTACTCTTTTGAACTTACTTTTGGGATGAGAAAACATAAACGATTCTTTTGAACTAAGTGAACACAAGAACGGGAAAACAAACATTCTACATACGAGTTTAGAACGAAAATCCTCAATCCGATTATCATTAGTTACATCAGATGGTGTAAGCGAGAACTTATGTTATATAGCCATATGGGTTTGACAAACCCTCATTCAAACGGTTCGCTACCGTTTACGAATGAAATATATTTTCGGGAACAGTGTTGTTCTAGCACTAATTGATGGGGTATTCAACGGACGGAACGTTAAGCTTTGATAATTGGGTGCTCGTGAATATTAACTTTTAGAATGTACTATGACTTTATCATTATTGCAACTCTTGTGGTTCAGCTTGCTTTTACTCTTTTACTTATTTAAACCTATGATTTCACCAACGTTTTCGTTGACAGATTCTCTATGTTTTTCTCAGGTCCTTGAACTTAGGTGATATATGCTTCCGCTCATTATTTGATACTTTGCATTGGATGTCGAGTATACGTGCATTTCATGGAGCGTCTTTTGACTTTACTTTAAACCGTGTCGCCTAGATTTCATTCGTATTATAACGTTGTAACTTAACTATTGGTTGAACAATTCTTGCAAACTTTGAAACAATCTTTATTTTGAATTGAAGGCGACATAATTTGGTCAAAAGTTATCTAAAAGACTTATAATCAGGTAATGGGACCCACGTAGCCGACGCCGTCACTTGACGATTTGTCGGGGTCGCTACACATCATTTGGCAACTAGCATGAAATATCTCATAAAATTACAAAAATATGAGTAATCATTCATGACTTATTTACATGAAAACAAAATTACATATCCTTTATATCTAATCCATACACCAACGACCAAAAACACCTACAAACAATTTAATTCTTCAATTTTCTTCATCTAATTGATCTCTCTCAAGTTCTATCTTCAAGTTCTAAGTGTTCTTCATATATTCTACAAGTTCTAGTTACATAAAATCAAGAATACTTTCAAGTTTGCTAGCTCACTTCCAATCTTGTAAGGTGATCATCCAACCTCAAGAAATCTTTGTTTCTTACAGTAGGTTATCATTCTAATACAAGATAATAATCATATTCAAACTTTGGTTCAATTTCTATAACTATAACAATCTTATTTCAAGTGATGATCTTACTTGAACTTGTTTTCGTGTCATGATTCTGCTTCAAGAACTTCGAGCCATCCAAGGATCCATTGAAGCTAGATCCATTTTTCTCTTTTCCAGTAGGTTTATCCAAGGAACTCAAGGTAGTAATGATGTTCATAACATCATTCAATTCATACATATAAAGCTATCTTATTCGAAGGTTGAAACTTGTAATCACTAGAACATAGTTTAGTTAATTCTAAACTTGTTCGCAAACAAAAGTTAATCCTTCTAACTTGACTTTTAAAATCAACTAAACACATGTTCTATATCTATATGATATGCTAACTTAATGATTTAAAACCTGGAAACACGAAAAACACCGTAAAACTGGATTTACGCCGTCGTAGTAACACCGCGGGCTGTTTTGGGTTAGTTAATTAAAAACTATGATAAACTTTGATTTAAAAGTTGTTATTCTGAGAAAATGATTGTTATTATGAACATGAAACTATATCCAAAAATTATGGTTAAACTCAAAGTGGAAGTATGTTTTCTAAAATGGTCATCTAGACGTCGTTCTTTCGACTGAAATGACTACCTTTACAAAAATGACTTGTAACTTATTTTTCTGACTATAAACCTATACTTTTTCTGTTTAGATTCATAAAATAGAGTTCAATATGAAACCATAGCAATTTGAATCACTCAAAACGGTTATAAAATGAAGAAGTTATGGGTAAAACAAGATTGGATAATTTTTCTCATTTTAGCTACGTGAAAATTGGTAACAAATCTATTCCAACCATAACTTAATCAACTTGTATTGTATATTATGTAATCTTGAGATACCATAGACACGTATACAATGTTTCAACCTATCATGTCGACACATCTATATATGTTTCGGAACAACCATAGACACTCTATATGTGAATGTTGGAGTTAGCTATACAGGGTTGAGGTTGATTCCAAAATATATATAGTTTGAGTTGTGATCAATACTGAGATACGTATACACTGGGTCGTGGATTGATTCAAGATAATATTTATCGATTTATTTCTGTACATCTAACCGTGGACAACTAGTTGTAGGTTACTAACGAGGACAGCTGACTTAATAAACTTAAAACATCAAAATATATTAAAAGTGTTGTAAATATATTTTGAACATACTTTGATATATATGTATATATTGTTATAGGTTCGTGAATCAATCAGTGGCCAAGTCTTACTTCCCGACGAAGTAAAAATCTGTGAAAGTGAGTTATAGTCCCACTTTTAAAATCTAATATTTTTGGGATGAGAATACATGCAGGTTTTATAAATGATTTACAAAATAGACACAAGTACGTGAAACTACATTCTATGGTTGAATTATCGAAATCGAATATGCCCCTTTTTATTAAGTCTGGTAATCTAAGAATTAGGGAACAGACACCCTAATTGACGCGAATCCTAAAGATAGATCTATTGGGCCTAACAAACCCCATCCAAAGTACCGGATGCTTTAGTACTTCGAAATTTATATCATATCCGAAGGGTGTCCCGGAATGATGGGGATATTCTTATATATGCATCTTGTTAATGTCGGTTACCAGGTGTTCACCATATGAATGATTTTTATCTCTATGTATGGGATGTGTATTGAAATATGAAATCTTGTGGTCTATTATTATGATTTGATATATATAGGTTAAACCTATAACTCACCAACATTTTTGTTGACGTTTTAAGCATGTTTATTCTCAGGTGATTATTAAGAGCTTCCGCTGTCGTATACTTAAATAAGGACGAGATTTGGAGTCCATGCTTGTATGATATTGTGTAAAAACTGCATTCAAGAAACTTATTTTGTTGTAATATATTTGTATTGTAAACCATTATGTAATGGTCGTGTGTAAACAGGATATTTTAGATTATCATTACTTGATAATCTACGTAAAGCTTTTTAAACCTTTATTGATGAAATAAAGGTTATGGTTTGTTTTAAAATGAATGCAGTCTTTGAAAAACGTTTCATATAGAGGTCAAAACCTCGCAACGAAATCAATTAATATGGAACGTTTTTAATCAATAAGAACGGGACATTTCATAGTACTTGTATAGGATGTTTGGTTTCTTTTGCAGGTGCTAGAAGGAGTAAAGGTGCCAAAATGTGGTGTTCAAATTTGAGTCAAACGGCTATACAACAGATACCGAATTTGGACTGGAGTAAGCACGGTCGCACCATGGTCGACCGTGTATGCAACCGTGTGTCAACGACTATTTTTTGAATCCCACTATAAAAGGAAAAACTTAAAGAGCATTTGAAGCTGACCCTCTTGCATATTTCAAAGGCTTATTTCCAGAGATCACAAGAGCTCTAATTACTACTCAAATGTGATCAAGCAAGAGAAGATTCTATGATATTATAGATATAGAATTTGGTTGTTGTAAACTTACTAATCAAAATTATTAATCTTGTGAGTTTACTTAGTGTAATGTATATCCTAGTATTGTCTTAGGATCATCATTACAAAGTGTATAAGTCTTGTAACTTCAATTAGTAGAAGCATAGGCTAGCTTAGTGATCTACTTCCTTAAAGGGACTTAGGAAGTTGATTAATCTTATTTGGAGATCAATACTTGTCCAAGATGAAGACAAGTTGATCTAGGTTGGAGTTGATCTTTCAAAGGGATAGAAAGATTAGGTTTGTTTTCTACCAAAGAAGTTGAAGACTTATAAATCGGATCTCCACCAGGTTTGTAGAAAAAGTGCTTAGTGAAGCAACAAATCCCGATTAGTGTAATCGGGGAGTGGATTAAGGTGGATTAGTTAACATCCACCCGAACCACTATAAATCCTTGTGTCTATGTTCTTTACATTACTTCATTTATCATTTTAAACATATACACTACATACATCAAGTTTGAGTTGAATTGGTTGATCAAAGTTAATCGAATTTGGTGATCAATCGAAAAAGTGTTAAAAACGTATCAAGTAACTATTCACCTCCCCTCTAGTTACTTACAATGCACTAAAACGTATTGCACGTAGTGAACACTCAATACATCAATGACTAATGATGACATGAGACTTAGTTGTACTGGTAATTGCAAAACATTAACGGTTATAACAGCATTCATATGTGAGCTGAGTGTAGGTCTGGTATACATTTTTAGTATATATAATGCCTAAGACCATGTCACACGCACATGTGACTTTCACACGTGCGGATGACATAGTCATCCATGTGGGTGAACCTCACCCGTACGGATGACATGTCAGTTGGCACTATATAAATAAGGGTTATGTTCTTCATTTTAACCTTAAGCTTTTCACACACACAAGGGTGAGACCCTAACATTCAAAATCCTAATTCAAGGTGTATAACAAGCTCTAGGTGACAATCTAATCACAATACCCATTGTAGTTTGACTAAATTGATCACCAAAGTTCCCCATATTCACTAGAGATCGAATGATGTTCTACATGAATGCAGAACAAACTGATATTTATGCATGTAACAAAAAAATGTTTCACTAACTACAATTTTGTGCACCCACCTATTTTTTTTCTGAATTACTAGTTCTAAGGGCTCCACAGCTTAAAAGGGAAACCATCAAACTTTAGCCTTCTTTTTAAAAGCAAAAAAGTGAAAATTTAATCATCAATACATGTATGAAATGTATACATATAACACCCCGTCAGAATCCATTAACGGTGATGTTAACTCTGGTCCAAGTGCTTGGCTTGACTTCTACGTAACAATAATGTTCTACAGTGGAAGCAACTAATACATGTGATAAAACATGCAAAACGGGCCAACATAAAGTTGAGTGAATCTACAGGTTTAATTAAATAGTTCATCATATGTTTCATAAAACAGTTTCCATAAATCGTTTATCGAAAATTAGTTATCAATATTGTTTATCAGAAATCGGTATTCGAAAATCAGTATTCAGAAATCAGTATACATTTATCAGTATAAAACCACCAAGGCTTAATGTCCAAAAGTTTGCATACAGAAAATGCTAAGTATTAAACTATTTGTAATCAGAGATGTCAAGTTTCAACTGAGTAGGACATCAAAAAAAAAAAAGTTTTGTTTCAAATGTTTGTAGACATTAACATGTCTAGTTTTTAGTTCGTAAACCACAGGTTTAAGTAGCATAAAGCACAATCTGAAAGATAGTATTCAGTGTAATAATTCTTTGTTAACATTTATCGTAAGTTAGGCCACGAGATTTCTTTGAAAGCTTCGTAAAAGTATACATTTGTCATAAGCACTTGATTATAAGACTTTAACCTGCGGATAGCTCATTCGCTACATGTCTTCCTTTTACCCTTTCTAAGCATACATCAATCAAGTGTACAAGTTACAACTACATAAGCACCCCGGTGTGTTGGGACGATGTTTGTCAAACCTAACAGTACCGTCCCTATAAGTCGAGCTTACGTAAAGTAATTAATATAATCAAGCTAAGGGATTTTTGATCTGAACTCATATGTATATTCGTTTAAGTTACTCGTGCCTAATATGTAAATCATCTGTAAAAACAGTTTAAGAAACAGTTTCAAAAGCAGCATGTATCTCATCCCAAAAATGTTAAAGAAAATGGGACTGTAGACTCACCTTGAAAAGTACAGTAAAAACTTATTAAAACAGTATGGTAGCCGGACGATCACGGCCGTAAAACGCAACATAATCAAATAAGTTACCTTAAGTAAATACATAGGTCACACTATGTCAACCCATAGTGTACGTATGGTCCTAGTGCTCAGACTGACTCAACATGTAAGCAAAAGTCAACTAGTCCAAGTAAGTCAACAAAAGTCAATCGAAGTCAAACCAAAAGTCAAACTTGGTCAATGTGGTCGACTAAAGTCAACCATATCAGTAGGTCATGCAATCTTAGTCAACATGTCAATCCTAAGTCAACTAACATGTTTTAGCTCACAGTTTGTCAAGTACGCGTTCACAGTTTATCGTATAGCATAAAATTCATGAACAACTTACAAAGAACGAACATAATTCATAGAAAATAAGTCATGGTAATATGGAAAACTCCAGATCATAACTAGACCCATAAACGTTTCCAAAAAGTCTAGCAAGGGCCTCATACGATGTATACAAGTCGGGTTTCAGATAAGGTATAGTTAAGGTTTACCAAATCAGTTTCTGCTCGCGTAGTAGTTTTAGAAAAATTCTCATTTAATATAGAAAATAGTTATTAACGAACGGCCAATTGAAGATGACTCTAAACATTCCAAATTTTCAGTGATAAAATAATCAAAGCATTTCATGTAGCCATTTTGTACAGTTTATTTCCTAAAGTCACACCTTCTGTTTTGGACAGCATTCAGACATGTCATTTGGTGATGCATAAAACACATAGCAAACAATGTTTTCAGAAGCTATAATACCTATGAAATATGTTTATGAAAATCTAAATAACAATAATCCAGAAGATCAAAATCTCAAATAATTTCTAGTTCATGTGAGGTCATTTAGAGTGCATATGCAAACAGTTTCCGAGCAATACAAGTCATCATTATTCGTTTAATCATACCGAGAGCTATACATAACAAATTAGCATGATTCTTAAGTCTAACTTGAGTGATTTTTAACAAGGAATCCAGTGGTTAGCATTTCAATAGCTCACTCATAAAGCATAAACACCATCAAATTCGTATTACATGCAAAACCCTAGCAAAACTTCAATTAAGCATAACTTACGCATACGGTAACGAAAATACGCAAATCCAAAGTCCAAATTTATTAATTTTTCGAGATCTATCCATATAAATACATCATATTAACATTAGAAAAACTCATTTAATCAGATTCACAGCAAACCAATTCGTGATTACATCAAAACACATCAATTGCGCAAAATAACGACCAACAACTTATGCAATCACAATTAATTGAGCACTAGACCCTTGTACACTATATAATTGATCAAAATCAGATTCAATAAGATTAGGGTTTATAGTTTTATACCTCTAGAAATCAAATTGCTTATATGTAGCGACCCGACCAAATCATGTTTGACGGCGCCGTCTACTTAGGTCCCGTTACGTGGTCATAAGTCTTTAAAACAACGTTTGACCAAAAGATATGTCGCATTCATTTCAAATGTAAAGATTGTTCAAAGTTTACAAGAATAGTTCCACCACAAGTTACGTTACAAAGTTATAAGTACAAATGAAACTTATGCGACATAATTTAAAAGTAGCCAAAAGACGCTCCATGTGTGCATATATACTCGACATCCAATGCAAGTATCAAAATAAATGAGCGGAAGCATGTATCACAAAACGTTCAAGGACCTGAGAAAAACATAGAAATCTGTCAACGAAAACGTTGGTGAAATCATAGGTTTAAGTAAGTAAGTGAGTAAAAGTAAGTCGAACCACAAGATTTACATCAAAGATAAAATAGTAATACATTCTAAAAGTTAATATTCACGAGCACCCAATTATCAAGGCTTAACATTCCGTCCGTTGATACCCCATTCATAGTGCTAGAACAAAACTGTTTCTCGAAAATATATTTCATCTGTGGACGGTAGCGAACCGTCCGAGATGAGGGTTTGTCAAACCCATATGGCCATACAACATAAGTTCACGCCTACACTTACACCCTGCAAGTGTAACTAATGATAATCGAATTGAGGATTTCGTTCTAAACTCGTATGTAGAATGTTTGTTTTCCTGTACTTGTGTTCACTTAGTAAAAGAAATGTTTATGTTTTCTCATCCCAAATATAAGTTCAAAAAGAGTAAAAGTGGGACTATGATCTCACCTTGAGTGCACGAGTAGTAAAGTACTTCAACAAGTAAACGTGTGCAAAGAACAATGCTAGTCTTGACCTAAACAAATAGGTGGTATCAATAACGATAGTCACGATTGGTCAAAGATGTTCAATTAGTCCTATGGCTCGTTAAGACTCGATCATAATAGCATGTGAATCAAATTGTCATGTTTCATGCAAGGTACAAGTATAAAAGCATGTTAGAACGATTGCACAAACAATTGGTTAAGTTTGATTAAAAGTCAACTTGGTCGGGTCAAAGTCAACGAAAAAGTCAACACGCTCGGGTCGGGTCCCGAACTATTTTTCTGAGGTTTTTAATCATATATGAGCATGTTAGAACAAGTTACATGTGAATCGGAGGTCCATAGCATAGCAAACATTTTTCGTAAAATGACCAACGAAGACAGAATCTGCCAGTGTATCTGGACGGCGTCCAGATTGTCTGGACGGCGTCCAGCTTTGAAGGCTGGGACGGCGTCCAAATAGCTGGACGGCGTCCAGCTTTGAAATCTGGGACGGCGTCCAAGTGTCTGGACGGCGTCCAGATTGGTATTCCAGTCTGATGCAGTAAGCTTCTAAGTACACGAACCAAAAACCAAATAAACACAATTTATGATCCGCAAACAATCAAGTCAAGTATTTTATACCGTTGAGAAGGTAATTTGACGAGGAAGACAACTAAACACATTTCACCAATCAATCTACCTATTATAACAACCAAAACTGCAACTAATGCTCAACATTAATCGCATACAAGTTCATAAATGCAATTCAATGATTCGGGCAACCAATTTACATAAATGATATGCCGTTTCGAAGGTAATCAAGCATACAATCCAACTAAACACTTACCAAAATAATCCATGGCATTCAATGCATCAAAAGTCCATTTCAAGTTCATCAATCCTTAACCCAAATTCACCAAAATCATAAATCAAGTTCATGAACTTTTCTAAAGCAACCTACACATCAAATTGAAGCTAGTGATACTAGGAACACAATTAGAACATGAACTTTTAACATCTAACAACATATGATCATCCAAAATTCAAGAACAACACACCAAAATTCAAGTTCATGCTAGTTACACTAAAACAACGAGATCGAGCATATAAATCATATAATCATGTTAGACTTGAGCCATAGACACTAATTAACACACTTTTAAGTCAAGAACACTAAGATTATGAAATTTAGAGTTTTTAGAAAGTTACCCAATCGAGATGAAATTAGTATCAAAACGTAGAGAATGAAGAAAGGATTCCAAATATGTAATTTGTTTTGATGTTAGCCTCCAAAATCGGATTTAGATGATGAATTAAGGATTGAATGTTGAGAGGATTTAGAAGTAGTAAAAGAGGAGGATGAGAATGAATGGGTGAAAGGGGTTTGACCCTTTGACCTAGTCAAGGGTTTGATCCCTTTTCAAGTTTAGTCCCTCAACTTTCGTTCGGGTGCGTGAATTACCTAAACGAAATAATTTAAAACGCGTATTAACGGGAGATGTTATAAATATATAACGGACTTTAAAATAGTTAAACGGAAAGTAACCGGAAAAAGGCGGGATGCTACATTACCTACACCTTAAAAGAAATTTCGTCCCAAAATTTAAGTAGGCATAGCAGTCGTTGTTTCTTCCTCGAGATCTTGCGTTTCCGAATTCACGAATAGATGAGGATACTTCCTTTGCATTTGATCTTGTCTTTCCCAAGTAAACTCGGGTCCCCTTTTGGCATTCCAACGGACCTTGACAATTGGAATTCGGCTTTGTTTCAATGTCTTGACGGAGGTGTCCACAATTTCAACCGGTTCCTCCACAAAATGAAGTTTGTCATCAATAGTAAGTTCCTCGAGAGGGATGACGATATCGGGTTCGGCAAGACACTTTTTTAAGTTAGATACATGGAAGGTAGGATGAACGGAGTTCAATTGAGGCGGAAGATCTAAACGATAAGCAACGGTTCCAATACACTCCAAGATTTTGAAAGGACCAATATGACGCGGTCACCGACTTGAAATTCAAGGTCGTTGCGTCTTTTGTCGGTATAGCACTTTTGACGACTCCGGGCCGTCCGAAGCCTATCTCGGATTTGAACGATCTTCTCGGTGGTTTCGTGAATGAGTTCAGGACCGGTGATTTGTTTGTCGCCAACTTCGGCCCAACAAAGAGGAGAACGACATTTTCGGCCATATAATGCTTCGAATGGTGCGGCGTTAATACTCGCGTGATAACTATTGTTGTAGGAGAATTCGGCGAGAGGCAAGTGCTTATCCCAAGCTTTTCCAAAGTCGACAACGCAAGCTCGTAGCATGTCTTCCAAGGTTTGAATTGTGCGTTCGCTTTATCCGTCGGTTTGTGGATGATATGCGGTGCTCATGTCTAAACGCGTTCCCAATGCTTCTAGCAAAGTATGCCAAAATCTAGAAACAAAACGGCCATCTCGGTCGGAGATAATCAATAAGGGTATACCGTGTCGGGCTACAATTTCTTTGATGTAGAGTTGTGCGAGTTTCTCCATGTTGTCGGTTTCTTTCATGGCTAGGAAGTGCGCGGATTTGGTGAGTCGGTCAACAATGACCCAAATAGTATCATAACCGCCAACCGTCTTTGGTAGTTTGGTGATAAAATCCATCGTTATCCTTTCCCATTTCCATTGCGGGATTTCGGGTTGTTGAAGTAGTCCGGACGGTCTTTGATGTTCGGCTTTGACTTTGGAGCAAGTTAGGCACTTTCCAACATAAGTAGCGACGTCCCTTTTAATGTTCGGCCACCAATATTGTTCTTTGAGGTCGTGGTACATCTTATTGGCACCGGGGTGAATCGAATACCTTGACTTATGGGCTTCGTCTAAAATAAGGCTTCGCAAGTCCCCATAACTAGGTACCCAAATTATTCCGGCGAAATATCGGAGTCCGGTTTCTTTAACTTCGAATCGAGAGGTGAGGACGTTCAAGTATTCGAGAGAGATGTTTTCATCCTTGAGAGCTTCGTCTTGGGCTACACGAATTTGACTATTGAGGTTGGTGTGAATGGTGATGTTTAAAGCTCGGACACGAAGAGGCACCGCTCTTTCTTTTCGACTTAAGGCATCGGCTACTACATTTGCCTTCCCGGGATGGTAACGAAGCTCGCAATCGTAATCGTTCAAAGTTTCAATCCACCGTCGTTGTCTCATGTTTAGTTGCTTTTGATCGAAGATGTGTTGAAGGCTTTTGTGATCGGTGAAGATAGTACTCTTGGTTCCATAAAGATAGTGTCTCCATATTTTAAGTGCAAAGACAACGGCTCCGAGTTCGAGATCATGAGTCGTGTAATTCCGTTCATGAATTTTTAGTTGTCGAGAGGCATAAGCAATGACTTTCTTCCGTTGCATCAATACACACCCAAAACCATGTTTCGAGGCATCGCAATATACAACAAAATCATCATTGCCTTCGGGAAGTGACAAGATAGGAGCGGTGGTTAGCTTTGTCTTCAAGATTTGAAACGCGGATTCTTGCTCGGTCGCCCAAATGAATTTCTTTCCCTTGTGAGTTAATGCGTTTAGAGGACGTGCAACCAAAGAAAAGTTTTCGATGAATCTACGATAGTACCCGGCGAGAGCCAAGAATTGACGAATGTGAGTAGGAGTAGTAGGAGTCTCCCATTTACTAATGGCTTCAATTTTCGTGGGATCGACTTTAATACCTTGATCACTTACAACATGACCAAGAAATTGAACTTCCTTCAACCAAAATTCACACTTGGAGGATTTGGCATAAAGTCGTTCTTGTCTCAAGAGTTCAAGCACAAGTCGGAGATGTTGTTCGTGCTCTTCTTCATTTTTAGAATAGATCAATATGTCATCGATGAACACAATAACGAATTTATCGAGATACGGTTTGCACACGCGGTTCATAAGATCCATGAACACCGCCGGTGCGTTAGTGAGACCAAATGGCATGACAAGGAATTCATAACTACCATAACGAGTTCGGAAAGCGGTTTTGGAGACATCTTCTCCCTTAACCCTCAATTGATGATAACCCGAGCGGAGATCGATTTTCGAATATACACAAGACCCTTGTAGTTGATCAAAGAGGTCATCGATGAGAGGAAGAGGATATCGGTTCTTAACCGTCAATTTGTTTAGTTCACGATAGTCAATGCACATTCGTAGGGATCCGTCTTTCTTTTTAACAAACAAAATCGAAGCGCCCCAAGGTGAATGGCTAGGTTGGATAAAACCACGATCAAGTAGTTCTTGGATTTGACTTTGCAATTCTTGCATTTCGGATGGAGCGAGTCTATATGGTGCACGTGCTACGGGTGCGGCTCCCGGAATAAGATCGATTTGGAATTCAACCGGTCGATGAGGTGGAAGACCCGGCAATTCGTCGGGAAATACGTCGGAATAGTCACTAACAATTGGCACATCATCGATGTGCTTCTCATCGGACTCGACTTCCTTAACGTGAGCAAGGATCGCAAAACAACCCTTACGGAGTAGTTTTCTAACTTTAATACACGAAACGAGGTTGAGTCCGGTGCAACTCTTATCGCCATAGACGATCAAAGGTTCACCATTCTCGATAGGGATTCGGATTGCGTTAAGATCACAAAGGATGTGAGATTTCATTTTGGCTAGCCAATTCATACTGATTATTACATCGAAGCTCCCTAGTTCCATGGGTATCAAGTCAATTTCAAACTCATTACCCAAAATGTTTAACGTACACCCCCGGTAATATGTGTCGGCACTCAATAGTTTTCCGTTGGCCACTTCAATGGTATAAGTGGTATCTAGTGGACGTGGTGGAGTATTAAAAGAATGAGTCAAAGTCTTGGATACAAAACTCTTATCGGCACCCGAATCGAATAAACAAGTAACATAAGTGTTGTTACCCGACTTGTCCTCGGCTTCAGGTGCCGGTACTACGATTTCGTCCACCGTCTCTATCAATTTGCGGGCCATGTTCAAAGCTTCTTGATGATTAGGGGTTTGGATGACATTACTCCGTGTTTGATGCTCTTTGAAAGACCATCCATGTAAAGTTCAACCCTTAAAGACTCGGGGTTCACAAGGTTTGGGCACATCAAGGCTAGTTCAGAAAATCGCTGATTATAGGCCTTGAGATCGTTTCCGACCGCTTTTAGAGTTCTTAGCTCTTGTTCGAGCTTTCGGGTTTCTTCACGAGGGAAATATTCGACAATCATATTTTCCTTCAAGTCGGCCCAAGAGAGGGCGTGAGCTTCATCGGTACCCACCGATTGTACATAAGTATTCCACCATGTAAGAGCGACACCGGCGAAGGTGTGAGTGGAGTATTTGACCTTGTCTTGGTCCCGACAACCGCTTATGCTAAAAACGGCTTCCGTTTGCTCAAACCATCGAGTGAGAGCAACCGGTCCTCCGGTTCCATCGAAAGTGTGAGGTTTGCACCCCATGAAAGCTTTATAGGAGCATCCCTCGTTTGAGTTACCGGCTCCATTGTTGTTGTTGTTGTTGTGGTTGTTATTATTATTGTTGTTGGATGAGTGACCGGCCATGGCCGCATCTACGGCGGTGGCTATCATGCGTTGTAGAGCTTGTTCGGGAGTTTTACGGCGTGGCGCACGGCGAAGAGGCATTGTTCCTTCAAAACAAAAGAATGTCGTTGGTTAGTATTCTAAATAATACTAACCGTGATATGGAATAAAGATAGAGAGAAAATTTTCCTTGACTCGCCTTAAATTCTTTATGCCACAATGTCAGAACGTTCATATGAGTCACCGTAATATAATCCCGGAAATTATATTACCCTGATTCATATGTGCATTCGACATCATTTCATATAGTCAAGGTGGCGTGTTAATCAAATTAAACAACGTGAGATTAAGATGAACTAAGAGTAGATATGAGTAGAAGCGTTCGAGTATAAATGCACAAGTAGTCAAGTAATTCCTACTTCAAGTCTATATGTCGGTTGTAGTCTAGACTCACCAATGTACCCTATGACTCGAGGTTGACACCAATGAACTCTAAATCCCTACAACCAACGCTCTGATACCATCTGTAGCGACCCGACCAAATCATGTTTGACGGCGCCGTCTACTTAGGTCCCGTTACGTGGTCATAAGTCTTTAAAACAACGTTTGACCAAAAGATATGTCGCATTCATTTCAAATGTAAAGATTGTTCAAAGTTTACAAGAATAGTTCCACCACAAGTTACGTTACAAAGTTATAAGTACAAATGAAACTTATGCGACATAATTTAAAAGTAGCCAAAAGACGCTCCATGTGTGCATATATACTTGACATCCAATGCAAGTATCAAAATAAATGAGCGGAAGCATGTATCACAAAACGTTCAAGGACCTAAGAAAAACATAGAAATCTGTCAACGAAAACGTTGGTGAAATCATAGGTTTAAGTAAGTAAGTGAGTAAAAGTAAGTCGAACCACAAGATTTACATCAAAGATAAAATAGTGATACATTCTAAAAGTTATTATTCACGAGCACCCAATTATCAAGGCTTAACATTCCGTCCGTTGATACCCCCATTCATAGTGCTAGAACAACACTGTTTCTCGAAAATATATTTCATCTGTGGATGGTAGCGAACCGTCCGAGATGAGGGTTTGTCAAACCCATATGGCCATACAACATAAGTTCACGCCTACACTTACACCCTGCAAGTGTAACTAATGATAATCGAATTGAGGATTTCGTTCAAAACTCGTATGTAGAATGTTTGTTTTCCTGTACTTGTGTTCACTTAGTAAAAGAAATGTTTATGTTTTCTCATCCCAAATATAAGTTCAAAAAGAGTAAAAGTGGGACTATGATCTCACCTTGAGTGCACGAGTAGTAAAGTACTTCAACAAGTAAACGTGTGCAAAGAACAATGCTAGTCTTGACCTAAACAAATAGGTTGTATCAATAACGATAGTCACGATTGGTCAAAGATGTTCAATTAGTCCTATGGCTCGTTAAGACTCGATCATAATAGCATGTGAATCAAATTGTCATGTTTCATGCAAGGTACAAGTATAAAAGCATGTTAGAACGATTGCAAAAACAATTGGTTAAGTTTGATTAAAAGTCAACTTGGTCGGGTCAAAGTCAACGAAAAAGTCAACACGTTCGGGTCGGGTCCCGAACTATTTTTCTGAGGTTTTTAATCATATATGAGCATGTTAGAACAAGTTACATGTGAATCGGAGGTCCATAGCATAGCAAACATTTTTCGTAAAATGACCAACGAAGACAGAAGCTGCCAGTGTATCTGGACGGCGTCCAGATTGTCTGGACGGCATCCAGCTTTGAAGGCTGGGACGGCGTCCAAATAGCTGGACGGCTTCCAGCTTTGAAATCTGGGACGGCGTCCAAGTGTCTGGACGGCGTCCAGATTGGTATTCCAGTCTGATGCAGTAAGCTTCTAAGTACACGAACCAAAAACCAAATAAACACAATTTATGATCCGCAAACAATCAAGTCAAGTATTTTATACCGTTGGGAAGGTAATTTGACGAGGAAGACAACTAAACACATTTCACCAATCAATCTACCTATTATAACAACCAAAACCGCAACTAATGCTCAACATTAATCGCATACAAGTTCATAAATGCAATTCAATGATTCGGGCAACCAATTTACATAAATGATATGCCGTTTCGAAGGTAATCAAGCATACAATCCAACTAAACACTTACCAACAATAATCCATGGCATTCAATGCATCAAAAGTCCATTTCAAGTTCATCAATCCTTAACCCAAATTCACCAAAATCATAAATCAAGTTCATGAACTTTTCTAAAGCAACCTACACATCAAATTGAAGCTAGTGATACTAGGAACACAATTAGAACATGAACTTTTAACATCTAACAACATATGATCATCCAAAATTCAAGAACAACACACCAAAATTCAAGTTCATGCTAGTTACACTAAAACAACGAGATCGAGCATATAAATCATATAATCATGTTAGACTTGAGCCATAGACACTAATTAACACACTTTTAAGTCAAGAACACTAAGATTATGAAATTTAGAGTTTTTAGAAAGTTACCCAATCGAGATGAAATTAGTATCAAAACGTAGAGAATGAAGAAAGGATTCCAAATATGTAATTTGTTTTGATGTTAGCCTCCAAAATCGGATTTAGATGATGAATTAAGGATTGAATGTTGAGAGGATTTGGAAGTAGTAAAAGAGGAGGATGAGAATGAATGGGTGAAAGGGGTTTGACCCTTTGACCTAGTCAAGGGTTTGATCCCTTTTCAAGTTAATCCCTCAACTTTCGTTCGGGTGCGTGAATTACCTAAACGAAATAATTTAAAACGCGTATTAACGGGAGATGTTATAAATATATAACGGACTTTAAAATAGTTAAACGGAAAGTAACCGGAAAAAGACGGGATGTTACATTATATCAATGTGTAGAGGACGATAAAAGCAACAACGTTCGTGTTGATTGCAAGAGCAAACGAGCAAAATTGATGGGGATTATGTGTAAGATGATGATCGACGACTTGGAGGGTGTTGGGGGCTGATTTGATTCGTTTATGGGGTTAGGGTGGAAGGAATTGTGATTAAAAGGCTTTATATACTTATTTCCTTAATTAGGTTAGGGCTTAAATCACTAGTTTATCACACATGTGCTAAAATTAATCACATAAATGGGTGGGGTGATGGGAATTTGGCCAAAGGGTCCAAAAGGGAGTCCAGGGCTCACAAATGTTGCTAGACAAGTTTCCTAAGTGTACACATTAAGTGTCGTTAGCCGAAAACGCAAACCGGATCGATATAAGTTAATTTTTCACGTTTTTAATATATATAAATTCTAATAAATTGAAAGTATTTTTAAAACATAATAATTATATAATATAATTATTAAAATTAATTTACATTTTGCTTTGCTAGTACGCTAAGTGTGGTTCGTTTTTAGTTCCCGTTAACCGTACTGAGTTTCTGGAACGTTAACCGGTCGTTAAAACGCATCCCACCAAGTTTAATTCATTAAATATATAATAAATTAAATATGTTTTTCTTAAAGTTAATTATTATTAAAAATCCTTATTTTATCAAAAATCGAACGTTTCGCAGTCTCATTGGACTTCTGTTGCAGTTTTCAAAACCGTATCTTTTCCTCACCGATTCAAAACATGAAATAGGTTTTCCGGCTAATATAATCGGAGTATTAAATATAGTAGCTCATCATGAACTCAAATATGCATTTAATTAGATCAAATACACAAAATTCCAGTAAGTTCCGTTAAATAACTTAACGGTCAATTATCGAAGCTTAACGGAAATAGCAGGGTTGTTACAATAAAATTTTTACATTACGTTGGAATTAGCCAAAAAATTCCATATAACAAAAGAAATGATGTACAAGGTAATTAGGTAAAGATCATTGTTTATGATATATAACTAGTTGTGGAGCCCTTGCTTCGCGCCGGGGGCTCCGTTTTGAATGCGAGTTAAAAAAAAAGTTTTTCCTTTTGTGGATCTATTTTGTAAAAAAGAATTTTTGTCGACATCTAACATTAAAGGGTTGTTCCCTTTGTGAAAGTTGCTTCTTTTAGCGTTAAAGTTAGTTGATCTATTTTGTAAAAAAAAAATATTTTTCGACATCTTTTGGTAGCATTGAAGGGTTGTTCCTTTTAAGAAAGTTGCTTCTTTTATCGTTGGAGACAAAAAACAAAAAAAATGTAGCACAGTAGTGGCTTATGTGGGTCCTACTGTTTGAGCGCAGTGTAGAAGCCAGTAAAGCGTGGTGGGTATTTTTGGTGTTAATGATGAGATAAATAATAATTTATAATATAGGTATAAAGTAGGTGGTTCGATTTGTATTTTAATAAAAATTAGGGGGTTGGTTTGTAAAAAATGAAAAATTGAATAGTACTATTCATAACAAATAAGACAAATTTTGTCTATTAGTTATATTGGTAATTAATAAATAATTAATTAATCATTAATGCCAAAACTAAGTGACGAAAAAGGATTCAACTTTTTTCTCTCTTTTTAAAATTCTAAATTTAGTCTCAAAATTACATTTTTGTTATTCATTTGTAAACTTAATTAAATATACCATGTGTATTAACAGGGTACTATTATAATTTCACATTCCATAAATCATAATTATTCAATAAGTTAACTGAGTAGCTTACTTTTTAAAAGTTTTTGAATGTATTTCATCAGTAGAACTTTTATTATGTTTTATATAATACAAATAAAATTAAAAATATTAAAGTTAAAAGATACAAAAAATTTAAAAAGTTATAGTTTTACCACTACAAATTAATATGTAGAATGATTGTTTATTAAAAATAAATACAAGCATTTGATTTCTTAATAAATATTTCATTCACCATTTCAATTGAAACATTTATATATATTGTCAAATACAGTAAAATGACAAGCTAGTATGCTATAACTGAAGAACGCTAAATCTAAGTTCCATAGTGTTGGTTTTCCTCTCTTTGTTTCTTTGTTTGCTACATCTAAGTTCATGTGGTTATTATAACGTAATGCAATATGGCGCGAAGGGCGATGGCTATACCGATGACACAAATGTATGTATGATCACTTAGACTTATTTTTTTTATAAGTTCAAGTATTCGGTTTTAGCAATTTCGATTATTTATTAACTTAATCTAGTATAATAAAATACAATATTTGTTCCACATGACTTTACCTTTTGAAAATGATACTTCACACATCAAACTATAGTTCATATTGAGTTTCAATAATCAGCATGTCACATACATGTAATTTAGACTTATTTAGGTAATAGGTAATTCATGAGTTTTTTTCGTCTTATGTAATAAACTGTTTCTATCTATATTAACAAAAATTATGAATTTGGTTGTACTTAATTATGGTGAACAAGGCG
Organism: Rutidosis leptorrhynchoides; assembly: GCF_046630445.1. Lineage (NCBI taxonomy): Eukaryota > Viridiplantae > Streptophyta > Magnoliopsida > Asterales > Asteraceae > Rutidosis > Rutidosis leptorrhynchoides. The sequence continues at coordinate 407,469,050 of NC_092343.1, forward strand.
TTTGAGGCAGCTTGGCAAGACGCATGTAATGATATCGGGCCAAGGTCAAGGTTGACCATCCCAGTTGTGCAAAGCTTTTTAGTAGTCCCAATTACCTTTCAAGGCCCATGTAATTCTCCAATTCTCCATTTCCAGGTATTCTTCAGTCATAGATTGTTAACGTACATTCACGTTTGCATCCGTATAAGTAATGAATCAATTTTATTACCATTACATTACTTTGTAAAAATATCCCGAGTAAGAAATAAATAAATTATGAATTATGATAATTTTTTGCTAATCGGTAGCACTCTATACCACATTACGTTACATGTAAATATTGGTAATAAAACTGATTCTTTAATAATCTTTATCCACATTGATACAAAGTGAAAAAAAGTTATCAATCCACGATTTAAGGTTACTTCATCACAATGCTCCTTTTTATTAAAAGTATTACGATAAAATATACTTGTTAAAATGTTTTTGTGAGAAGTCGTTGTGACGGAGAATTTTCTTCTCGTACCAGAACATGGCTTCGCGCGAGTTCATGTTTGATTTCAACGAACGCGAGTGCCAGCGAACCAAGACGATCCAATCGTCCCCAAGTGCAAGCGAATCATGTCGTTCTCAGTTTTTGTGTGAGTTCATTAGATCGTTCTCTCAAAAATTTGGGAGAATGACTTGGTACTCAATTTTTGTGTGAAAATAAGATTTCGTGAGCTCGCGTAAAATTAGGAGAGTGACTTGGTTCGCTCGCACTCGCATTCTCTCAAATCGAACGCGAATTCACGCAAAATCATGTTCTGGGTACGAAAAGAAAATTCTAGGTCACGACTTGTCACCAAAAAATGAGCGAAGTCTTTCGAACGAATGAAGACGGTATTTTGGCAATTTTTTTTTGTTTTTTTTTCTTTTTCAAATTGTATTTTCATGAATTTCCCAATGTTTAAACCCTGATAGTTTTTAAAACATAGCTTATAATTTTATAAATTAATTAATATCTAATTATCATGAGCAGCTACTTGGTACTATTGTCGCTCCTGAAGACCCTAATTCATGGAGCGATTGCGAATCCGGGGCATGGTTAAAATTTTCAGACGTAAATGGTTTATTTATCGATGGATCGGGTATGATCGATGGTCGTGGCAACGCTTGGTGGACCAAATCTTCAACCTACGTACTCTTTCTACCAATTAATTTCATATTCATATCTCACAAATTAATTTAATATACAAGAATTAAATTTATTTCTTTTACCTTCAATATACATTTTGACTCTTTTGCAGATCAACGAAGAATACAGATGTACCGTACCACCATCAGTAAGAAAACTATCCATAGCGTCATAGGTGTCTTCGGACATAGGCAAGTCACATAGGCAAGATGAGCAATCGTCTAGGCCCAAAATTTTGAATATTATCCAGTTTTCCTAAAAGTTGAGATAGTATAATTTTTAATTTGTTAAATACTTTTTGAAGTATAAAATAGATAAATTTTAGTATTATTTTTTTATATGTATTAAATAATTAAAGGTGTATGAGGGTTCATTTTTATTTACGCCTAGGGCCTACTAAATTGTTGAGACGAGCTTGCATAGCCTACACGATATGTGAAATATGTGAGGCCCGTTATTTTTATATATTACTATTATTATTTTTTTATGTAATAAAAGTAAGTATTTTTGGCAAGTGAAGGTCATAGGAAAGTATGTTCTTTCAGTCATTCGATGACAACGTTCAGATTATTCTCATTCTTATATTTAATTATAAGAACGTGTTGACGTGACGCTGAATTGTCCAGGCTGAGAGTGGTCTAAAATGATGTTTAAAACGTATTCAAATAAGATGTATTTATCTATAGGCATTACATTTTGAAAATTGCAATGGGCTTCACCTAAGAGAACTTAAGCATCGTGATAGCCCTAGAAACCATATCGGTGTATCTGGATGCAACGATGTGATTATTGCATATTTAGACATCGCTGCACCTGCAAGCAGCCCCAATACTGACGGCATAGACGTCGCAAGATCAACCCAAGTTCGGATTCAAGAATCAGTTATCAGAACCGGTAATAATTACCAAAAAATTAAATTTCTATGCATTACCTTGACAAGTTTTATTCATACTATTTTTTTATCAAACATTAGGGGATGATTGTATAGCAATAAACAGTGGATCATCTCAAATTAATATTACTGGTGTATATTGCGGTCCAGGCCATGGTATAAGGTAAACTCACTACATGAGTCGTCATAATGTTACAACTCGAGCGTATGTGATTACTTATATTTTATTACTGTATTATTTATGTCTGTATCTGTATCTTGCAGTATTGGAAGTTTGGGCATGGATGGGGAATATAGTACGGTTGAAGGTGTATACGTACGAAAATGTAACTTTTCTGGAACACAAAATGGAGCAAGAATCAAAACATGGCAGGTCAGTTCAAGTATCACATCTGGGTGTAAAATGGGTTAAATTTACAGATCATATAGTATACTGATCTGGGTTCAGTTCAATGGCTATTATTAAATTAATTTAAATTGCTTGGGCTCGATTAACACTTTTTATCCATTTTTCGTGATTTTGATATTGACCAATATGATCACACAACGATAATTTTTTTCAATATATGACTATTGTTCTGTAAATAAACTGACTTGAAAGATTCATGTCACTTTTAACTAATTCAGCCCCTTTAACGAGTTTTATGGTGAATGATTAAGTGCCAAATAGTTCATAGTCTAAATGATTCAAAGGTTCTGAATGACATTGATTCTGAGTGACAACAACCTGTTTGATAATCATTTTGAATGAATAATGTGAACGATGTAAAATTACCAAATTATATGTGAGATTAGGCCGCATATATTTAAGTAAAAATACTTACCCTCTCCATGTATTCTTATCCATTAATCGGTTACCAAATAATATGTGGGTTTGAAAACCTTAATAGAAACTTGTTATATATGAACATACAGGGAGGTTCAGGTTATGCTAAAGATATTATATTCGAGGATATTTACCTTCACAATGTGAATAACCCTATACTTATCGATCAATATTACTGTGCGGACAACAATAATTGCCCTAAAGAGGTAACATTTTCTTTTCTCGATCAAACAAATCACTTCAACAAGACGCGTTAAATAGGTACCAGCTTACGCATTTCTTTTATATGCAGTCAGGGGCAGTAAATATCAGCAACATAAGTTACAAGCTATTTCAAGGAACATCATCATCTCGAACTGCAATTAATTTTGATTGTAGTAACAATGTACCATGCTTGGGTCTTTCATTGGATCAAATAAACATAACATCTACTGTGAACGGAGAAGATACAATCGCTTACTGCAACAATGCTTATGGCACAAGTTATATTACGACACCTAGTGCATCGTGTTTGCTACATTGAACATTATTGCACCAACAACTACTACACGTTTAGGGATGGTATGAAAGTTAGATGCTAGGTAGCTTATCCTAGAACTAATCAGTATCGATATCGAATGTTATTCTAGTAGGTTTAATGTACATTC